>NC_083468.1:24609163-24664163 GCF_030014155.1 Tachysurus vachellii
GGGCCTGAAATATTTCAACAGAAACTAAACCAGAAATATCAGTATGTGTAGCTGTATTGTATATCTGGTTATTGTATATTTGTTTTAATCCACACCTTTGTCTACTGTTAGATCGTTATCTTGTTAGAATTTATTGTTTGAATGACCTTTGAGTTCTTCTCCCTCTGTTGTATAAGGGTTACATAAGGTTATCTGTCCCTGCTTGCTCCTTCCTATATTTTATTTTAACTTCTAATGAAGCAGCTTAGAAACTTCATCTAATTTGATCTAATTTAATATAGTCAGTGACTTTGTTTGTTTGTTCACAATCATGCCATCACATCGTTGTGTCATGGCTTGACTTTCGATTTCTGGATAATTAGCCTGAGACGGTGGTAGTGTTTACCCCGTAGACTCTTTCCTGTTTCCTGGACTCAGAAAATAGACTAAACACACTGAAAACAATGAGAATTATTTGGTTTCCGGGAAAACCGGTTGCTTTGCATGCAGCATAAATAAAGATTAATGATGTTAGAAGGAACCCAGGCTAAAGGAAACGTTGTGGCTTTTCCTGATATGATGCTAAATGTTTTCAAGTGATAAGAAGGCAAGGTCACTTCACTAAAAGAGAGAGAGAGAAAAAGAGAGAGAGAGAGAGAGAGAGAAAGAGAGAGAGAGAGAGAGAGAGAGAGAGAGAGAGAGAGAGAGAGAGAGAGAGAGAGAGAGAGAGAGAGAGAGATCTAAAATGAAATGACACATCATAGTGATATATGGAGGAAAACATTGCAACCCCATTTGCTAAAATAAGCAGCGCTGCATCATCCACACGCAGGAGTGATGAATGAGAGCTCAGTGTCAAGGAGGCAGCTTGACATTTTCTTCTGAAGGGAAAAGTTCACCTGAGTATGAATCAATACAGGAGAGGAAAGAGAGTGAGAGAAAGAGCGAAAGACACCGTCACCATCAGTAAGTCAGGGTTTATTAACACGTGCTTCGTACTGATTCCATATTTGTGTTTAAATTAAAAGCTTAGCCCATGTGATTTGCATTTTATACTGTATTTAATGTGCAGGGGGTCTGAAAAGTTAGGAACTAACAAGAATCAATTTACATATACTACAGATTTTGCTCAACGTTTTCAGACCCTGACTTTATGGACAGGTAAAAAAACGGCTAGTTTTTTTTAACATACTCTATTCAGCTAAACTCACTTAAAAACTAAACAAATCTACAGTACAGAATTTGTAATAAGGGCTTTTAAATAAATGCAATTATTTTGTGCTGCCGTTAATTTTGCTGCAAAAAAAAATGCATATTTAATACACAAAGGTTAATGTGTGTCAGACAGAAACGAGCTCCCAAAAGCAATATATGCAAATAAAGCGTAATACGTGTAATTACATTTCATTTTAATCCTTCCATTATGAGCATGAATTTGATTGGAAACAGTGGTTTCCATGGAAACTTCTAAAGTTATATTTATTGCATTGTATTAATTACTGGAGATATTGAATTTAGTCTAATTAGTGTAAGTGGGTTGATAGGAAAAAATTAGTCATGTCCTGTAGATACATTCATTCACTCACTCACTCATTTTCTACCGCTTATCCGAACTACCTCGGGTCACGGGGAGCCTGTGCCTATCTCAGGCATCATCGGGCATCAAGGCAGGATACACCATGGACGGAGTGCCAACCCATCGCAGGGCACACACACACTCTCATTCACTCACGCAATCACACTATGGACAATTTTCCAGAGATGCCAATCAACCTACCATGCATGTCTTTGGACCGGGGGAGGAAACCGGAGTACCCGGAGGAAACCCCCGAGGCACGAGGAGAACATGCAAACTCCACACACACAAGGTGGAGGTGGGAATCGAACCCCCAACCCTGGAGGTGTGAGGCGTACGTGCTAACCACTAAGCCACCGTGCCCCCCCCAGTAGATACAATATTGCAGAAAAAACACTTTTTAAAAAAATATTCATTTGTCTGTATTAGTGGGTCTGTAAAAAATGACATTTCCAACCATTACTTTTTAAAAAAAAAAAATGAAATGACTTGGCAGGGGAATTAGCGCAACATGAGCAGATTGCAGTATTTCAGAAACTGCTGATCTCCTGGGATTTTGTCAGGCTGCTGGTGGTGGTGGTGGTGGTGATGGTGGTGGTGATGTAATGGTGTGTGGGAGGATTTAGTTGGCCTCTTAATACCAATACAACATCATGTGAATGCCACAGATTGTTTAAACACTGTTGCTGTACACGTGCGTTCCCTTTATAACCGCAGTTTACGAATATTATACTGGCATAAAGAACAAATCTGCAGTAGTTATGTGATGCGATCGTGTCATAGGAATGTTTCCAGCAGCTTGTTGAACCCATGACATGAAGAACTGATACTGTTCTGAGAGCAGAAGTGGGAGTTAACCTGTATTTGTAGACCTAATAAAGTGGCTCATGAGGGTCAATTGTAATATTGCAATATAGCTTATTTCTGTTACATAATTATCTTTTTTGTTATTAGTTATCATTCATTCATTCATTCATTCATTCATCTTCTACCGCTTATCCGAACTACCTCGGGTCACGGGGAGCCTGTGCCTATCTCAGGCGTCATCGGGCATCAAGGCAGGATACACCCTGGACGGAGTGACAACCCATCGCAGGGCGCACACACACTCATTCACTCATGCAATCACACACTACGGACAATTTTCCAGAGATACCAATCAACCTACCATGCATGTCTTTGGACCGGGGGAGGAAACCAGAGTTTATTAGTTATCATTTTAATATATAATTTTGGCTGGTCACAAACTTCATATTAAACTACCACTAATTGCTTCCCTTCAGTTACAGCAAGCAGATGTTAAAGTAACCTACGTCAAAACCTACAGAGTCTCTGTAAACTACATGCTTAAAATATGTTGTTTGTGGGTGAAATATGTTCAGTTTTTTCATTCATTCATTTTCTACCGCTTATCCGAACTACCTCGGGTCACGGGGAGCCTGTGCCCATATCAGGCGCCATCAGGCATCAAGGCAGGATACACTCTGGACGGAGTGCCAACCCATCGCAGGGCACACACACACACTCATTCACTCACGCAATCACACACTACGGACAATTTTTCCAGAGATGCCAATCAACCTACCATGCATGTCTTTGGACCGGGGGAGGAAACCGGAGTACCCGGAGGAAACCCCCGAGGCACGGGGAGAACTCCAACTGCAAACTCCACACACACAAGGCGGTGGCGGGAATCAAACCCTCAACCCTGGAGGTGTGAGGCGAACGTGCTAACCACTAAGCCACCGTGCCCCCCCCGTTCAATTTTATATATTATTTAATTATGTATTAATCAGTCGTTCATCTTCACACAATTAGGGTGCTTTTATTTTACATAAAATGTAGTAACATACCCACTAGGGTGCTTCTACTTTATGTAAAGTGCCCACTAGGATGCCTCAGTGGTACCTAAAGTGTTGTAAAGTGTCCATTAGGGTGTCTTAATAGCACATACTGTAATATGTAGTACAATATCAACTAGGGTGCCATTATAGTTAATAAAAAGCTGTAAAGTGCCCAAAAGGGTGCCTCTATTTCACATAGCATGTAGTAAAGTGCTCTCTATGGTGCCTCTATGGTACATAAAATGTAATATATTCCCCACTGTTGGGTCCCTTTATGGTACACAAGTGCCCTCTAGGCCACGCTTACGGGGGAGAAAATGTGATATAGTGCCCTACATGGAAAAGTGATAACACTCCTCCTTCGGGACCATGTAGAGCCCTCTAGGCTTTCAGTCATGCAGGAGATCTGAAGTGCCCTCTAGGTGCTCCTATTATCTAGGGTGCCTTTAGAGTGGTACAGGCACAATTTAATGCCCTCCTCAGGTATTGTTTTGCCCCATGCACCCCAGACAACCTGCTTATTTGATCACACTGGTATTTAATGGTCCTTTATGAAGGGTAAGTTCAGAGGAAACTTTGACAGTAAGGTACAGTAGAATTGTGTTAGAACAGGAAGCTTACTGTACTCCACATTACAGCTGCTGAATCTGAGTGCACGCGTGATTTTGTCAGGGATAAACCGCATGCACGTGTCGATCCGTGTCAATACGCAACACGTGGAGAGCTGAAGGTCTGTAAAAACCCACAGAGGCCGATGTGTAGTTTATAATCATTATTTATAACCGGATAAATAAGAGCTAAAATAAATGTGCGCGTGCAGTGTCATGTCTCGCCCCTCCCTCCCTCCGTCTCTCTCTCTCTCTCTCTCTCTCTCTCTCCCACGCGCTTCTGTCGCTTCAGCTCCTCCCGCATGCGCTCGAGACGAAGTGGGCTCGCTCGCGCAGCTCGCCTGCCTTCAACGTCCCGCGCTAAACCAACTCACCAGAGCGCACGCGACGACGAGCGGCGGAAGCGCGATCGCTCCACGCACCACGCACCGGGGCGTGAAGTTTAGAGGGAAAAACGGTAAAGAAAGAAAATAAAAGCGAAAGTAACCGTCGGTTTTGTGGAAGACGACGAAACGTGTGGACGTGTGGAAAGGCGCGAGCGCACGGTGTGTATTTTTTCGCCTGGAGGGACATGTGGAGTGCTGGATTGCGCAATGTGGAGGTAACTACCACACAGTCACAGGGACGACACACCAGTGAGTTTCCGGCTTGCTGATTTTCTGGTGCGTTTGGAGCTGATGTGAGCTGGTGTGATTGATCACCACACACACACACACACACACACACACACACACACACACACACACGCACGCATACCTGCCTTGTTTCCAGACACCATGACAGACATGAACTTCACCTCAATTCCGTATGTGACTGAGAACCAAGCACTGAGAACCAATTACACAGGCGGCTGCTCGCTGACCAAAACCGCCTTTCAGTTCTATTACCTGCCCACGGTCTACATCATCGTCTTCATCACCGGCTTCATCGGGAACAGTCTGGCCATATGGATGTTTGTGTGTCACATGCGTCCGTGGAGCAGCATTTCGGTTTACATGTTTAACCTCGCACTGGCTGACTTCTGCTACGTGCTCTCACTTCCCTTTCTCATATTCTATTACTTCAACAAAACCGACTGGATCTTCGGCGATGTCATGTGCCGCCTACAGCGCTTCATCTTCCACGTCAACCTCTACGGGAGCATCCTGTTCTTGACATGCATCAGTGTGCACCGCTACTCCGGTGTCGTCCACCCGCTCAAGTCACTCGGGAGGCTCAAGAAGAAGAACGCCGTGCGCACCAGCGCCTTGGTGTGGTTCGTGGTGGTAGCTGGGATCTCGCCGATCCTTTACTACTCACGCACGGGGCCTAAACGAAATGTTACGACGTGCTACGATACGACCACTGAGGACGAGCTTCCGGGGTACTTCGTCTATAGCATGTGCATGACCGTGTTTGGATTCTGCGTGCCCTTCGTGGTCATCTTCGGCTGCTACGGGTTCATCGTCAAAGCGCTCATTTACAACGACATGGACAATGTGCCGCTCAGGAAGAAGTCAATCCACCTGGTTATCATCGTGCTCGCCGTCTTCGCCGTGTCCTACCTGCCCTTCCATGTCATGAAGAACCTGAACATGAGGGCCCGGCTTTACTTCCAGAGCCCTGAGATGTGTGAGTTTAACAACAGGGTCTATGCTACTTACCAGGTCACCCGCGGACTGGCCAGCCTCAACAGCTGCGTGGATCCCATTCTCTACTTTCTAGCTGGGGACACGTTTCGACGACGGCTCTCCAGAGCCACTAAGAAAAATTCCAGGAAGGGCGACGTCGTGCTTCAATCCAAGAGTGAGGAAACGGCTCTCAACAGCCTGCCGGAGTACGGCGAGAACGGGAGCAGGTCGCTATGAGGATTTGAGAATAAATTCTGAACTTTCTCACGGTGCACTGACTCGTTTTCTAAAGAATGCACTGATCGTGTCATGTTGCGTATATATATATATATATATATATATATATATATATATATATATATATATATATATTATATACATACGTGAACGCTGTTAAATCCCAAGCCCTGAGCCAGTGACTGGACATTGGATACATGTGGAATAACTGGAGTAGTGTATGTGATATGATGTGTACTGTATATAACTGTCAGTAATTACTCTCCATGTGAATATGCCTTCGTTGTACTGTATTGTATTTGTCAGTATTATATGAGCTGCAGCAGTGCAGGAGACAGCCACAGCTTCACTTTAGCCAACAGTGACGAAAACAGCGGACTAAACCATCCAGTTAATGAAAAATAATACATCCACAGATCAGACTAGAATAGAGAGCAATGCTCTGTTTTATCTGAGTGTAACACAATTAAAAGAAATAACACGACCCGAGACTGTCGATATCTCGTCTGAAGCCTGAGTAAGCTTGGAGAAGATGTATGGTTCGTGCTGAGCTCCTTTAAAAAGCTACACATTTCCTATTTTTCCTGCTGTCTCTCAGTCCCTGTGGACGCCCCGTTCTGTCTCTGATAAATAAGAATGCGTTGTAGTTTTTAAACCCTGCTTTTAACCCAGTCATACAGTGAGATCTTACGCTCTATTCGGGTGCTGTGTTACAGAAAAGACCTCATTCATCTGATTTTAAGCTTTGTGAAGCGAGTGTCAGGAACATGCTTGGGACACAACATGCATTATGACGGTATGGAATCACAGCAAGAAGACACACCGTGCTAAGCTTGCGTGCGCATTTTTTATTTATTTCTTTTTTATTGTGGCCAGGTTCCAACAAGCATTATCATAACCATGATCTGTACACACCTCACATCTGCAATAAAACTATGCGACCTCTCGGTTTCCATAGAAGACTCTAGCGAAAGACGTTTTTCAAAAAACTTGGCATTAAGTGAAAGGTTACCTAAATCTTATTTTATTAAGCATCAGATCATTCTGAATTGGGTAATAAATTAATTGATAGCAAGGCAATTTATTCTGAATGTTATGATCACCAACATACACAGGAAGGCAAGAAATATAATGTTCAACCAAGTAATTGTGTAAATATTCAGAGGACATACATTGAATACATCACACTATATAACAAATAATAAAAAACAATAAACAGAACAGTTCAGCACTGTCAGGTGAAGGGAAGATCGCTTACTGCTTATTGGTTGTAGATGGAAGGTGTAGAGGGATATAATCTTAAATAAAAACCCGGTCCCTCCCTTTCCTAAAAACAGTATAATGCGTCTTTGTAATTCTGCATGACCCTCATTTAAATACAGTATGAAGACCTGAAATGCTGTTTTATTTGATGACATATTAACATTGGCCTGTGATGTGTTCAGTAACTCCACTGAGCCTGTTCAAGTAAATTTTCTGATGCCAAAATGTTTGAATCAGATTAACTCCAAAAGATAAATTAGAATCTATTATAAATAGCTGTGTAAATATGGACATTATTATAGACCTTCTGTCAGTGAATGAATGACTTCTTAAATCTGATTAGAAAGAAAGTGTGAGATAGATAGATAGATAGATAGATAGATAGATAGATAGATAGATAGATAGATAGATAGATAGATAGATAGATAGATAGAAAACAGACAGACAGGCATACAGACAGACACATAGGCAGGCAGGCAGATAGATAGATAGATAGATAGATAGATAGATAGATAGATAGATAGATAGATAGATAGATAGATAGATAGATAGATAGATAGATAGATAGAAGACAGACAGGCAGGCATACAGACAGACACACAGGCAGGTAGGCAGATAGATCGATAGATAGATAGATAGATAGATAGATAGATAGATAGATAGATAGAAAACAGACAGACAGGCAGGCATACTGACAGACACACAGGCAGGCAGATAGATAGATAGATAGATAGATAGATAGATAGATAGATAGATAGATAGATAGATAGATAGATAGATAGAAAACAGACAGACAGGCAGGCATACAGACAGACACACAGGCAGGTAGGCAGGCAGATAGATAGATAGATGGATAGATAGATAGATAGATAGATAGATAGATAGATAGATAGATAGATAGATAGATAGATAGAAGACAGACAGACAGGCAGGCATACTGACAGACACACAGGCAGGCAGATAGATAGATAGATAGATAGATAGATAGATAGATAGATAGATAGATAGATAGATAGATAGAAAACAGACAGACAGGCAGGCATACAGACAGACACACAGGCAGGTAGGCAGGCAGATAGATAGATAGATAGATAGATAGATAGATAGATAGATAGATAGATAGATAGATAGATAGATAGATAGATAGAAAACAGACAGACACACAGGCAGGTAGGCAGATAAATAGATAGATAGATAGATAGATAGATAGATAGATAGATAGATAGATAGATAGATAGAAATGTAGTGTGATTTAAATAGAATTTAAACAAAGTTATAAATCCAGACTGGATAGTGTCACAACTCACGGCTCCAGTTTAATGGTGGGATTTTTTTCATCTCCAGACTCCCAGGATTCTGGATCTTGATCTTGCGTCACTTTGCGTGTGGACTTTTGTTCTTCTCATGTCTATCTGGGTTTCCTAAAGCTTCTCTGGGTTCCTCCAACTTTCACAAAACCTGTCAGTAGGTGTATTGGCTATGCTCAATCGCCCTTGGTGTGTAAAATGAGTGTGTGAACGAGTGAGTGACTGAGTGTAGTTCATACAAGGTGTATTCCCACCTGATTCTCAGCATTCACAGATGTACTGCAACTCTGGTCAGCATAGAGTGCTTAAAGATGGAGCTGATAGGGTGTTAATATGAATACTATGTCAAAATCCTGCCGTGAGAACGTTTCCAAATTGGGCAATGTCAGAAATAGCTCCACAGTCTTGCCAAACCACATTCAACTAATACCATTAATACCACAGGACATGCAGATCAGAATGGGTTGAAGTTTAAACACAGCGAGATGGCGAGTCAGGGCCTGACACACTCAGTGCCATGTGAATACCCAGCCAGAATTATTTATTCATGTGAACAGTGATAGCTGCAAGCAGTTCGACTTCTAATCTATTAATCCTAAAGCTCATGTAGACTGTGATTGGCTCGAATGTGTTTTTTAAGGACCGTGCACGTCGTCAAAATGTGTATTAATATGCAGATTAGCGCGTTGCGGATTTTGCTCATAAAAGTGAAGTCAAGCGTGAAATTTACCAGCCTGCATTCCTGAAGCGGAGAAAAAGATTTCCATTATCGCTAACAAAAACGCTCTGAATCACAGGCGCTAGGTAAATGATGTGTCCTCGCTTTAATTCTATCAGACACTTGCATAATGGCATGACGGCAACACAAGCTATTATTTTAAATCTGGATTTTTCATTTGAACTGCTCTTACAGACAGACGGTCTTTCGCAATGAAGATTTAGCTGAGCTTAAGTTATCAGGATGAGCTGTCTAAAAATTGGATCTAGATGGTGGGGTGCAAAAGTTTGTGCACCCTTCAGACAAAACGACAGGTGTACATCGTGTTAGGTTTCCCTTCTGTTACAGTGTAACTCTATTAATAGTGAAATGAGACGTAATCATATCTCTGAATGGAATTGAAGGTAATAATGACATTGTCTTAAAACCTCTCAGCTCATTTTTAGCTCCTAAGCTCTTTCTAATCTCTTAAATATCCCCTTTAGAAAGTTGGTATATTTGGTATACATGTTTGTCCTCATGTAGCGCTTCCTTCTGGCAGAGTCATGACAAAAGCATGTAGATAAACAGAGAGGGAAGCTAACTTGTGCACTCAGCTATGGAAATATATCCCTGGAAATTTATATAAACTTTATAGCAGGGTATGGATGAATTCACAAATCTGATTGGACAGAAGGTGTACATTAGGTAGGTAGACAGAAAGACAGACAGACAGAAAGATCTCTCTATCTCTCAACCTCAAATTTTATCGGCACGACACTGGAACGTCTTCTGGACCGGAGAGTTACGCTTTTCGGTTTCTTGGTAAATTGAAAAGCTTGGCTTTGTTTTGGCTCATTAACTATAGGAGCAAAAAAAGGAAAAAAAAATGTTGATGGAACAGCTGTTAAGAACATAAGGGATAACAGGAACAAACTTGTCTCTAAAACGATCCATAACATGGACCGTAAATATAAACAGATCTAACACGTTCATTAATAAATAAAAAAAAAGCCAATTACCTGCAAATGAAGCCACTGCTGTAGATGTTACTCTATTTAAAATGATTTACTGCTCTGTAATCTGTGTGTGTGTGTGTGTGTGTGTGTGTGTGTGTGTGTGTGAAATCTGAGCTCATGTTCATATTCAACTGGAGCAGCTAAAAAAAAGCTCTTGCAACATTCTGATTTGGCACGTGGTAAAGCTATTTTACAGGACAATTTCATGCCGCTGATGAAATGATGTCATCATCTTACTGTAGGAAAAAAAACCTTTTATGCATTTTGCAGCTTTGATCATGAAGTGCGTAGGTGGAATAAGATTTACGCCTTGGTCACTTCCTGTCTCGTTTTTGCTGTTATCATTTTGTCGACTTGTGGTTCACAGCGATGGTGTTAGTGTCAGATTTCTCTCTCCTTCCCTCCTTCCATCTGCTGGTGTAGGTCTGCTTTTCCTTTCACTCTTCAGTATGAAGGCCTCAGTTTGACAGAAGGAATAAAGAACCAGGGTGAGGCACCTTTGCCTTTCCCAAGCCTGTCTTTGTGTGCAGAACAAAGCAGTGGTTTTCGATGCGGGACACGGAGGAACAGAGGCACATTGGAGACTCAGGATGGCATTGAATCCTGCTTGGCATAAATTTCCTTCTCTGGAGACACACAAATTACTTGTTGCTTGGATTTATGAAGCTCTGGGTTAAGCTACTGGGCTGGAGGTCTATGTCAGAAGCACATTAAATTCATTTATCTGTGGAAGCGAAAGGATTTGAACTCACAACCCATTTTCAGTTAAAGATTAAAGGCTCCTTTTTGAACATAATCCAACTTTGGTGGAAATGTTGGACTCAACATCCCAGAATGCAACGCTGCTATACGACTGCAGAGACTCAGCTCAGTTAGTCAGCGACCTGACGAGCATGACATTTAGCATAAAAGTTTTGAAAGCTGAGGGTTCGGACGAGGAAAACGAGAGAGCCGAACAGACTAAAGTGACTCTGCAACACTTTCCTGAGAAGAGTAGAGCAGAAGTAAGGACTAAAATAAATATATTAAAGATCGCTCACTTAAAAAGATTAAAATTAGCACCGAGTTTTCCTTTAAAATCCACATCTAGAGCCAGAGACACACGGTTTGTTTAGACTCTGTACTGCTCAATTAATAAATAGAATCATCACTATCGGTTTAAACCTTGTCCGGATTTTTATTTCGCTCTCTACCGAGAAACGTTTTGGTAATGACCTATTTTTCTAAACAGTGCTCAGCTTACTTGAGGATATCATGTGCGATTTGTTTGCTCTGTAAGTGAGCTTGTACAGTACGCTTGCGAGTGAATGGCAGAAGAACGGCAAAGCTTGCTCCTGCTTGTTTGGGGCACTTACACACGTTAGCTGTTTGTGTAGTTCAGAACAGAGCCTCTTACACAAATCCAGCCTGCTGGATAGACCTGCTGAGGCATGAAGTACACACCAGTCTCTCTGCCTGCCTTCTCCTCACTCGCCTTCCCTTTCTTTCATTTTCTATTCCTTTCTTTGTCTATTTCCATTTATTGGTCTGTTGAGGTGTACTTAAATTTACCCACTGATGCAAAGAAGGAAATGAGGGGGAAAGAGGAAGAGAGCTTGAGGGAACAAAGACTTTCTTTACTGGAAGAATAACGGCCCATTGGGGCTGGCAGACAGCTGGGTGAAATACAGTCACTCTGTGCCAGAGGCTTTATTTTGTCTTCAGAATACAGGACATAGCTATTGTTCCTTTCTGAAACCCAATGGGATGCATTTAAACAGTTTAGGTATTAGTTTCCTACATGTAACTAGTTTTATTTACATACATCATAGATTACCATTCAATCTTAAATAACACAGGAAGTCAAAGAAAATACAGAAACAGTGATTATAGAGAAAGTGAACTGTAACCAATATTCTGTTTTTATTACTTTAGTGATTTTTTTTAGTCAGAATGGTTATGAAGACAAAAACTGCTAGTTACTGTTTAAACTGTAATGTAATGTATTTTTTCCAAGATGTACAATTTCCCACGTTCTTCATGTGTCCATGTTTCCTCCTGCTTCCCAAAATCACACTGTTGGAGACATGAAGCAAACCCTAACAGACACAGAGAGATGATGTGAAACTTTAATTCCAACTAGAAATCCAATGAAATAGATAGATAGATAGATAGATAGATAGATAGATAGATAGATAGATAGATAGATAGATAGATAGATAGATAGATAGATAGATAGATGTGAAACTCCACACAGACAGCTAGATCAGGATCGATCTGTTAACCCTGGAGCTGTGAGGCTTTAATTCAAGCAAATAATTCTATTATTGTTAAATCAGCACCGTTAAACGAGTGTGTGTTGACACACACCTTGGGCGATGGGAATTTTTGCAATTGTCTACGTCGTTTGAACAGGCGCAAGGCAACAAGCACAACTAATTGAATAACTTCCTGTTGTTGTTTTTTTTTAGCTACTGTCTTCATCATTGATGTTGGAACTTATGTCGACTTACACAAGAAGCTGCTTTTGTGTGTGGGAAAAAAAGCAAGATGATGATAAAGTCTGATAAAGATTTCCAGTCATAAATTATTTATTATTTCTATATACTGGATTTAACGTTCATTCATTCATTCATTTTCTACCGCTTATCCGAACTACCTCGGGTCACGGGGAGCCTGTGCCTATCTCAGGCGTCATCGGGCATCAAGGCAGGATACACCCTGGACGGAGTGCCAACCCATCGCAGGGCACACACACTCTCATTCACACACTACGGACAATTTTCCAGAGATGCCAATCAACCTACCATGCATGTCTTTGGACCGGGGGAGGAAACCGGAGTACCCGGAGGAAACCCCCGAGGCACGGGGAGAACATGCAAACTCCACACACACAAGGTGGAGGCGGGAATCGAACCCCCAACCCTGGAGGTGTGAGGCGAACGTGCTAACCACTAAGCCACCGTGCCCCCCGGATTTATGGTATGATTATTTTTTTCAGCAGCAGTACATGATGACTGATAATTATCAGGTTATAAATCTGTGTGTTTAGTAGTGCTGGATGGTGAGATAGCGATCAGGCTATTAAACGCTTCTGTGCATTATCATCAGGAGCTGAGCACCGAAGCGCGTCTTCGTTCTGATAAAGGGATTCTTCCACAACCTCAAATGCCACAACGGAAAATAACAACAGCTTACGGATGACGGCTCTTATTCGTCATTAACGGAAAGTCGTCTTCGTGCTGCTTTTAACCTTTAGTGCCAGGCTGGTGTTGGTTGTATAAAGGGATGATGTGTATCTGTCGATCTGTTGATGAATTAAACTCCAGAGCATGACCTTCAGAGATTAGATACACCATCGGTCTGTAGACACTGATTAACCGTGAGAGCAGGTGAAAATGTATTTCCTTTCTTCTAATCGTTTTGTCTTCCAGATAAATAAAATAAATGGCAAATACTTTACACATAGAACGCTATTAGTTTGTTTTAGACAGAGCTGCTCATCAGGGTTTGGATTAAAATTCACATTAATTAAACCTTTTCTTCCATCATACAGCCCTGGGTAAGAGATCAGATATTTGAACAGAATATGTTTACCTTGTAACGGATGAAAATTAGCTACAGAAAATAATTGAAATGGAATTAGATAGCTATGTTTTGTAAATTAGCTAGACCGTTGTGTTTTATACTTAATTTATACTTAATTTATACTTATAAATACTTATTTTATTATGTAAATTAAGTGTTTCATATCAGGCAAGGTTTGTAAATTAGGTTGTAAAAACAGCAAGTTGGTTAGGGTTAGTAAATTAGCATGTTATGTTAGTAAACTAGCTAGTCATGTTTGGGACATTATGTTTGCTTGTTAAAATATTATTTTAAGTGTTAAAAATGTGTTAAATTAGCACTGAGATGTGTACTGTAAATTAGCTAGCAAGCTATGTGTTGTGGCTTGATTAGTAAAATTAACTCAGTAGTTCAGTTTTATAAATCAGTGTGTTAAATTAGTTAGCTAGTTAGGTTTTGTAAATTAGCTTGTTAAATTACTTAGCTAGTTATATGCTTAGTTTAATATTTTTACTAAAAGTTAGCAAGGAAGGAAGACATCAGATTCTAGGATGGTTTGATTTGGTATAATATTTCTTTGTTTGAACAAGTGCAGCTTGTACAACAACTAGCTAGTACATGCACGGATCGGACATGATTAGCGTGCGTCGTCAATTACAGGTATTTTTTCTTTTTTACTGTTTCTTTGTACTTCTTCACTCCTGTGTAATGTGTAATGTGTACCATGTCTAGAGACACATCATATAAGAAGAGTCAGAACTTTCCATCTTATTATTTAACAGCACATAGATGATATGTTACCGAATCATAGCTAAACCTTAGCTAAATCAAATGTAGTTGTTCCAAATAAATAAACGAGGAGAGGCGGTTAGATCTTGTCGTATCTCACATCCTGTTTCTTAGGTTTCATACGGAAGCTCTGTGTTTTGTTTTCTCGTCCAGCCAGACGTGTGTGTATGAGTGTGTCTGTGTTTGTGATTGTGTATGTCTGTGTTTGTGTTTCTTTATGCATGTGCAAGTGTAAGGATGTGTTTGTGTATGTGTGTGTGAATGTGAGTGTGAGAGAGAGACAAGTCATAGAGCTGTAAAACATTGTGGTATGTGTATATATGTCTATATGTGTATATATGTCTGTGTGTGTGTGTGTGTGTGTGTGTGTGATAGGCAAGTCCCAGTGCTATAAAACAGGGTGGTATGTGTGTGTTTGTGTGTGTCTGTGTGGTTTGTGGTCAGGGTGTTGTACTCTGATATGATGTTTGCTCTGGGTTATGCCATGTCTTTGTGTCACACAGTCTCGAGTAACTGCTGTGTGTTTATCTGCTGGAATTTCAGGCATAGAGCTTCACACTTCATCCAGAAAGAGTTCAGAATTATGAACAAACACATCTCTCATTCTTATTCATTCTTACTTAAAGCATTTTAAAGAAGAAGAAGAAGAAGAAGACAAAGAAGAAGAAGCTCCCATCCTTTTATAACAAACAGTAATAAGACCCTTTTTAATGTTCTCATTGAAGAATAGTGTTCATTTCTGTTATAAGAAATTAGTGCACACACACACACACACACACACACACACACACACACCAGTTTTTACCAGCTAACACAGAAAAAATGCTTCCGTGACTGAAGGACACACCTTTGTGTGCAAATATGATAATCAGCTAATGCAATATTAAACCCTACACACACACACACACACACACACACACAAATACTGTCTGATTGTGACTAAGATTGGTAGTTTTACAGGAAAATCAAATCCAGTCACAGTGTTACGTCGGGAAATGAATCATGAATTAACCAGTGTGTGATTCAAATCCTTGATTTGATTCTTCTAATTTTGACCTCACAGAAGATGTGCTGTTAAAGGAAAATAATCAATTGGTTATGTAACGTTACAGATTTACTAATACGAGCAAACAGATTACACAAACATTTACAATTTTTACTTTATTAATGAACAACACCTCATACATTTTATCCATTTATAGCTACATTTAACGTTGTGCAATATCGACAAAACAAGTAGCTAAAACACCAAACAGCCGATCTTTGACATTCACCTTGAAGTAAATAATTTTTTTAAAAAATGCAGAAACTCTGGTCATTACAAAGTTCTAACACTGGAGACTCCTTACGATAATACTGCAGTTCTCAAAGTGTGGGGGCGCCCCCCTAGTGGAGATGACCGGTAGGGCGTGATGAAAAAGCAGGATTTTTTTAGGATCTTCATTAATGCTTTTCTTTATTGAAAATAAAGTTCATACACTCAGAGAAACCACAAACAAACAAATGGGTCATTAACACCTGTAAATTATTAAATATCTAATTATCTATTGTCAGAAAATTGCAGGGGAACAATAGAAACAAACTTTTACATAGAGAGGCAGTAGTTTGTGGAGTGGCCAGAAGAACATCAGTGGATAAATTAGTGGGGGGAAAAAAAGACGATTCAGCGCCAGAAGACAAAAACAAGACATGTGGTGGGACCAATCAACCAAAAAGCCAGCCTTTAAAATTTGACATTTTAAACTTTGAGTATTTCATTACCATTTTGTGGGGTGATGGAGGACAGGAGGGGCTTAAAAATCTGCCCCTCTCCAAAGTGGAAAATGACAGGAAAAAAAAGAGAACCACTGCATTAATATTAAATAAACAAAGTTACTCTGTTTATTTAACTTTTATTACATTCATTCATTCATTCATCTTCTACCGCTTATCCGAACTACCTCGGGTCACGGGGAGCCTGTGCCTATCTCAGGCGTCATCGGGCATCAAGGCAGGATACACCCTGGACGGAGTGCCAACCCATCGCAGGGCACACACACACACTCTCATTCACTCACGCAATCACACACTAGGGACAATTTTCCAGAGATGCCAATCAACCTACCATGCATGTCTTTGGACCAGGGGGAGGAAACCGGAGTACCCGGAGGAAACCCCCGAGACACGGGGAGAACATGCAAACTCCACACACACAAGGCGGAGGCGGGAATCGAACCCCGACCCTGGAGGTGTGAGGCGAACGTGCTAACCACTAAGCCACCGTGCCCCCCCACTTTTATTACATTAAATATTTAATCTTTATATGATTAATATGGGGGGCACGGTGGCTTAGTGGTTAGCACGTTCGCCTCACACCACCAGGGTTGGGGGTTCGATGCCCGCCTCCGCCTTGTGTGTGTGGAGTTTGCATGTTCTCCCCGTGCCTCGGGGGTTTCCTCCGGGTACTCCGGTTTCCTCCCCCGGTCCAAAGACATGCATGGTAGGTTGATTGGCATCTCTGGAAAATTGTCCGTAGTCTGTGATTGTGTGAGTGAATGAGAGTGTGTGTGTGTGCCCTGCGATGGGTTGGCACTCCGTCCAGGGTGTATCCTGCCTTGATGCCCGATGACGCCTGAGATAGGCACAGGCTCCCCGTGACCCGAGGTAGTTCGGATAAGCGGTAGAAAATGAATGAATGAATGAATGAATGATTAATATGTTTATTAATTAACAAATTATTTATTTTTTATCCATTTATGGCTACATAGAATGTCTACAATCCAAGTAGCTACAAACAGTAAAAGTAAAAGGGTATAAACGGTTAATGAGAAAAAAAAAGTAATAAATTCAGAAAAAATTGTTCATGAAGACTCTTCTGTTTTGATCCAGCTGACACTGGAGACTCCTTACGTTATTGGTCCATTTGTCACAATATGAATATGCATTAGAATGAAATTCATTGACACCTTCTGACCAATCAGGATTGAGAATTTAACAGTGCTGTATAACATTAGCATCACTGATTAAAGAGGAACAAGAGGAAGAACGAAAGAAGGAAAAGAAGAACGTAAGGCACTGAGGCTGAAAATCCCCAGTTTTATTATCTGTTCTAAAACTTTTAAGGTCCTATAAGGTCACACCTGCTTTGATACACTGATGTAAACAGGTGTAAAGCAGCTAAACCCAGACGCCTCGACAGGTTCCCACAGAGATAAGCTCAGGAGATGTCCATGGTGTGGCGTGTGATAAAAGTGCCAGAAAGATGACGGCGGCTTCGTGGGCCTGATGAGAGAACCAAATCTGAGGAGAGGATTAAGAGAAAAGAAGAGAAAAACGAGCGAGGTGGTATCTGCTGTTTCGTGTGTGGGTGTGTGTGTGTGTGTGTGTGTGTGTTTAGAAGCAAATACAATCAATCACATCTCAGTTAGCTGCTCCAACCTGCCCTTCCAACTCTGATATCCTGATACCCCATAAAACCCAGAGAGAAGGAAGAAAATAAAAATGATTAAACGCCGTTTTAGAAGCTGTCTGTGGTCGTGCAATTAAAGATCCCCAAATATCCTCCACCGTAAAATGACAATTTACTATAATGTCCCGCTCGCAGAACCGCAATTTCCTCAGAGTAGGTTTTTGGCTGGGACTCGTGCTGTTCGGTGCAGAAACCCAGCCAAAGTTCTTCAAAGACACAGAATACGTACTGCTCCTGTGTGCTGAATAAGTATAAACTGACATACACACTGTAACTATCACTACTACTACTGATATTTATATAAATTAAAACGCAGAAAATTATTAAAACTGTTTACAGTTAATAAAATCTCCAACAGAGACAGCAGAGTTATCTTCTATTATCTATTTATATATTTTCTATTATTTTTTTTTCTTTTCTATTCTTTCTGTAATTTTACAATTCCCTTTAAGGAAATAAGTCAACCAAAATTATTTCAGTGCACAACACTGCACTTTATCTCAGTCGATTCAGCTTTACTGAAGGATATGAGACTGCATGGAGCCTGGAGTCTATCCCAGGAGACTCAGGGAACAAGGCAGGGGATGTGCTGGATGGGGTGTAAACACATCACAGGGTTTAATCGCAAACACACACACACATACACACACACACACACACTCACACACACACATACACACTCACGCACACACACACACACACACACATACACACGCACACACACATGCATACACACACACTCACATGCGCACACACACAATTTAGAGATGCTAATAAACAAACAAGGCATATCCATGGACTGGAGGAAGAAACCAGAGGACCTGTAGGAAACATCTGAAGAAAACTCACTCACACACTCTCACACATACACACACACACACACTCACACACACACACATACACACTCAGACACACACTCACACACACACATACACACGCACACACACACACATGCATACACACACACTCACATGCGCACACACACAATTTAGAGATGCTAATAAACAAACAAGGCATATCCATGGACTGGAGGAAGAAACCAGAGAACCTGTAGGAAACATCTGAAGAAAACTCACTCACACACTCTCACACACACACACACACACACACACAAACGCACACGGTGGAACACAGACAGGAATCCAACCCCCAACCTCAGAGATGGCCTGGAAACACAGCATGTATATTACCAGATAAAACCATATAAATCCACCTGGAGGTACGACATCCTTCCTGACACAGTTTGTACCTGACTCTGATGGCTGGATAGAAGGATTGGAACCGTGATATATAACACGAATGATGTCATGAAGCAGTGCATGATGGGTTACACGTACAATGCTACTGTATACTGGCAGCTACAATGGGGGAAATAATTATTTGACCCAATGCTGATTTTATCATTTTACCCCTTACAAAGAAATAAACAGTCCAGCAAAAACATGTTCATTTATTTAATTATTAATTTGTTTCATTATTTAAATACAAATTAATTTATAACCTTTTCTTAATGATTTTTTTTTTCTGGATTTTTACTGATATTTTGTCTCTCTGTGTTAAAATAAATAAAACTTCTACACTGTTCATTTCTTTAGAAGTGGTTGCTTTGTAATGCTTCTAATACTTTTAGCTACATTAGCATTGTATCTGATTAAACACCAAAAAAAAATAAAGGCTTGGCAGATTGAGTACATTTGGGGTGTGTGAACATTGTGTTCTATTGTCTTTAAATCGATTACAAGAATGGGTTTATGATTAATCGCTCGGGATGGAAGGTTTTTAGAGAAACGGTGATGAAGTGATGAAGCAAATCTGTGATAAAGCTCTTCATAGAAAAACACACTGAAAAACTTTGTGTAGAAAATGTGACAAAACAAAAAAATCATCCGTTACCCCGTTCAACCCTTCACCCAGAGGCATCACAGCAGCAGAAGAATGATGATGATGATGGTGATGATGATGATGATGATGATGATGATGATGATGATGATGATGATGATGATGATGATGATAATGATGAGTGAAACGTACTATTTGTGCACCAAGGAGGAATTGTCTGGATCTTCCCTGTTTCACTTCCTGGCTTGAAGTTCTCACATTGTCACATTGTCACATTGACACACACACACGCACACACACACACTCATACACAGACACACTCACACACACAAACACACACTCACACACACTCACACACACACACTCATACACAGACACACACACAAACACACACACTCACGTACACTCACACAAACACACACACTCACATACACACACACCCACACACTCACATACACACATGTAATTTCTTTCTTTCTCTCTCTCTCTAACACTCACACACACTTTATCTCTCTCTATCTCTCTCTCTCTTGCTCTCTCTCTTTCTTTCACACACACACACACACACACACACACACACACACACACACTCCTCCTCAATCCTCATCTCGTTCTCTTTCTCACACACACGTCTAAAAAATCTGAGGCTCATAAACAGCTGATCAGACATTTGCGGACTGATAATATTGATCTATTTCACCTACAGTTTCTGTCCATCATTACATATTCTACATTCTCGGAGAGACTCAATAATATAGTATATAAAATAAAATCCTCAGGCTTCTGCATGTGAGTGAGACTGCTATCAATCTCTCCAGTGTGAGGGTCAATCCTTCTCTCTGATCGCTCCACTGAAGTGCAACGGGAAAATTAATGAAGCTACTGTTGCAGGTTGTAGTGAACTCTGTGTGTGTGTGTGTGTGTGTGTGGTTATGGCTCAGCACTTTATTAACAATCCCACCATAAATTAGCGTCACAATAGCAAGCGATTAAACATCACTCCATGACAAGTGAATGGAAATTTTCTTAATATGCAAATTAGGTTTGAAGCGTCAAAACAACAAATAAAAACAAATAATCATCAAATAAAACAATCGGCCTGACGTTTCTTCAGTTCCTCACACACAAACACGTATTTTTTCCTAATAAATTTTCATTCAGAACTTCAAAGAACTTAACTGCTTTTCCATCTTTTCTTTTTTATATATTTTATATATTTTAGCAATGAAATCTAAAGATGTTTGATGAGTTAACGATAAGTTTAGTAACTTAGCTAGCTAGCATAATTTTTGCAAATTAGCTTGTTAAATTAGCCAGCTAATTAAGTTTCATTTTGTTGCTAATGAGCCTTAGCATTCCTTCCTACAGTCTTATTAAACATTAGCTAAGACAAAATTCAAAGTGTAGATCTGTCTGATTTAGCATAATATTTTCCTCATGAATGATCAATTAGCAAACCTAAAAATTATCTAGCTTCTTCATTTGTGCTCATATATATTCAGTGGATATTTGCCTGGAAATTTCTAGTTCTAATAAAGTCAAATTTGAACATAGTATTCTTTTACTTGTTCATCTTTTCTGGATGTGTTTAAAGATTTCATGAAGCTTGGAAGGAAAAAGCTGAGATCACTAGTGCTTCTGGAAGGAGTGTATAGTTAGCTAGTATAGTTAGCTTGCTTTGCTGTGATGCTAACTCAAATCCTAAAGACATTGACATGTCAATCATATGACCAATTTTTTCACAAGTTTTTTTTGTGTTTATCTAGTTAGCTGTTCTATGTAGATTAAAAGAAAAAAGCAACACACCCACAAGCAACAAACTAGCAGTGACACGAGCGACTCCCCAACTGCTAGAGTGTGAGTAGGATTGATGATATAACACTGCGTCTATGTTCAGAGTAATTAAGCACAATATAATGACATCAGCTATTATCATGGTAAGCGAATTAACTTGGAAATGTGTTCCGGCCTCCGCTTTTGGCGGGAAGAGAAGCAGAAATGATGAAAGGATGAAGAAGAAAGTAAGCTGGGCATGAACAAGCACTCGGTGGCACAAGCCCAAACTCGACACACCACAAAGGGACCGCATTGTTCTTGAAGCACAGGCTCGGCAGTCACAAAGCTGAGGATGAGAGCTGAGTGTCACAGCTATGTGATTGTCAGGGTTCTGTCCAAGACACGAACATCAAAACGCATCCAGATGGAGACCAAACTTCGGACACAGGCTCTTTCACACGTCCGGACAATGCTCGCCTTTTACGCCTGGCATTTCATAAGCATTAATAATACAGTGAGAGCAGACTGGGGGTCACTCTGATTCCTGCTCTGAGAGCCTGTGTTAGTTACAACGCGTGTAGGCGGCGCAGCTCCATGCCAGATTGGTCCAGATGTTACACACTGCTGTGTGCAGATGTGCAGCTGGAATGCATATCTGCCTGCTTCGAGACTTCATGGATAGAGAGGGATTTGGAGCAGAAATACTTCACAAAAAGGGGGTTATTTTTACAGGATAACAGAGTGCATTTAAAGTGCAAGCCCTTGAATATCACCTCTATGTTGAACGCTGCAGACTATTCCAAGTCTAGAACAAAAATCATGTACTTAAATGGTCAAAAAAAGTTAGCTTCGAGTGCTAAATCAGATCACATCTTTATCCTAATTCTATGTTTCCAGCATCCAGGTGCCTTGAGGTGAATCGAGTTACTTGTGATACAGTAAATGAAGCAGTTACCTGAATTAAGACTAGCCAGAATTAGCCAGTTAATCTGACTGCAGTCTATGGGAAAAATGTTGTCTTTTTAAAGCTAATATTGTCATTGTTATTGAGAGAAAAAGGGGCGCAGACTGGGATGTGGGCCATCTTCTGAAAATCTCCTGTGCGTAGAACTGAAACACTGAGTCAATTACGGGACATTGAATATTCTTTTCCTGTACGAGGTCTAGGAAGTCTTATAGCTGATATAATAACATTATTGATCAGGGTAGGTAGGAGCTTGATGGTAAAAATGCAGCTTCAATAATTAAATCATTAATTCTAAACGCCACCGGTGAAAGCGGCTAAGCACTAGCTTTAAAGCACTTACCTACTTTCCAGCATTGCTCAGAATGATCAATAAAGAGTTAAACGCCATGTGAAGATTACACTGAGTGCACTTTTACCTCAACGAACCTCGGACCTTGCTTTCTGTCTCCACGCGGCTCACCTAAACGGATCAAATGCTGAGAGAGATGTTGGTTTTGATATGGAAGCAAAATGTTCTTCCTGTATCGATCACGTCGCTATTAGCCGTTATTACATGGAAGCTAAAGGGGGAAAAAAACATGAAGAGCAGGAAAAATACAGGACGTGAATACGTTGTCAAGGTTGGACGTAAAGGTGCCGGAGTGGGGACAAGTTTTGATGTTTGGAGCAAAACCACTTAACACAGGACCATTAGCACAGTGATGGCCTTAGCGCTTTAAATTAGATTTGGCTGAAGTGCAAGGATGCTTTTTCCTTTTACATTAGTGCTAAGAGTAAATCCCACGGAGACCATCACACAGCAGAAACCACAGCCTTCAAGATTAGCTACTAACGTGCAGGAATGTAGGGAATAAGTCTAAAGTAAAATACAGTTATTCAATTAGTCGTAGATGCTTGTTTAACATATAATTCCCAAATAAGATTTTTTTTAATGAAATAAGAAATATGAGTGATGTTTTCTGTCATAATCATAGTACTTGCTTTAGGATCGATGTAACGTGTTGCTGTACTGCTGTCTCTATAAGAAAGGTTTAGGTATTTTTATCTTTTTTTCTCAGGCTTTTTGCAACTTTTACAGTGTGCTTTGATACAATCTGAATCGACTCCTTCAGTATTGAAATCGACTCGTACAGTGTAAAAGCGATTGGTACAGTGTGAATCAAATTCTACAATGTTGAATTGACTCATAAAATCTGAATCGGCTCATACATTGTTGAAGCAACTCATACAGTGTGAATCAAATTCTACAATGTTGAATTGACTCATAAAATCTGAATCGACTCATACACTGTTGAAGCGTCTTCCACAGTGTGAAGCAAACACCTACAGTGTTGAATTGACTCGTACAAACTGAATTGACTCACAAAGTGATTAATTGACCCACACAGTATGAATCGACTCATACAGTGTTTAATTGACATGTACACTGTTGAATTGACTTATCCAGTGTTGAATTGACCAATACAATGTTGAATTGACTCGTTCAGTGTTGATCCTTACAGCGTTGAATCAACCTTTACAGTGTGAATGAACGCATACAGCATTGAATTGACTCATTCAGTCCATCTCATTCAGTCCATCTTTTTCAAGAGGGCTTTGATTGAATGCGATAGAATCATGATAACATATCAGATAATGTGTCACAACCTAAATTTTAAGAAAAGAAAAAAGATTGCATGATTTTGTGTTTCTGCGATTTCAAAATAGGACTGATTTATTATTGTCTGTATTTACTACAATATTCAAATCTCTGGAGAACATTAGGAATGTGTAGATTAGGGTGGTGTTTATAACATTTCAGGTAGAGTGATAGTGCTCATGGTGCCGGTTCATAATACTGATAATGATGATGATGGTGATGGATGATGATGATGATGATGATGATGTTAGCTGCCTTTGCTAGGCTGTTTAAGAGCTTGATCTGACCCCAGGTCACTGAGGTGGGTGGAGGAAACCACACAAGCCACAGCATCCCATCAAAGCCCTGAGCACCAAGTGGTTGCCATTATAGTATTTACTCTAAATGATTATGTTTAGCTACCAGCATGACTTGGCCTCTGTATTTCCTGCTGCTCTCTGTACTATAATAATACATTACAGTCCTGAAGCAGCTGTGATATTTACACTGTAAGGATTTGTTCGTATTTATAGATTACAGTGATCCAAATTGCATCCTCATGTGAGCCTGTGTGATGGAGCTGAAGAACAGGGTGCAGTTTTAAACTTCCATGACCAAAACTAAAGCAAGTGTGGGACAGAAAACAGAAAAAGCGTCACTCATCAGCTATCTGGAGATTAAAGATTTGAGAAAATTTGATTTATGTATTGAAAAAAACTCATGCAGTGATGATTCGACTCCTACGTTTTGGGAAATGACTCAAAAAGTGTGAATCGACTCATACCATATTAAACTGACATGGACAGTGTTGATCCCTACATTACAGAGGAATCAACCTGTACGGTGTGAATTGACTCATGAGGTGTTAAGTTAACTTGTTCAATTTTGAATTGACTCATACAGGAGAGAATTGAACAACATGAATTAACTCATATATTGTTCAGTTGACTCGTTCCATGTTGAATCGACTCATATACAGTAGTGTCGAATCCACGTGTTTAATGTGATTCAATTCATACAGTGTTGAATTGTACAGTGTGACTCAAGTCATGCCATTTTGAATGGAATTGTACAGTATTGAGCTGACTTATTCGCTGTTGAATCAAACAGGTTTGAGTTTAATTGGTTTATGAACTGCTGAATCAATTCATACAGTTCTCATATCTACTGGTACAGTATTGAATCAGTTCATACAGTTTTCCGAATGTGTTGATTGTGGATTTTTTTTTTTTTTGTTCACAGGATTTATTTTTTGCTTCTGTTAATATTTTTAAACAGAACTCATTGATTTATTTTGTGCTTTTGTGATCATTTATTTTCACATGTGGTTTCTAAACATGATTACATTTTCAGGTGCGATTTATTTTTTCATTTGATTCATTTCATTCCCCTGAAGGTTCCTTTTTTAGATGTGAATTTTCTTCTTACCCAAGTGATCACGTACAATGTCACGTGTTCCACGTCGTGAAGTTTCAGTGCATATTGAATTCTGTATCATTATTACATGTTCTTCACATGATATTTTCTGGGGAGCTTCAGATCGCTCAGCATGAATGGAGACTGCATCAGGACTCAGAGCTGAATCTGCATCATGCTGCTCCTTCAATGTGCCTGGAATCATTTTTGAATGTTTTCAAAGATTTTTTTTTAATCTCTCACCACACACACACACACACACACACACACATTCAGCCGTTATGACAGGAACAAGCTGGATGGAAATAACTGAAGAAGGAAAGAGGAACCAAGAGGTGAGTCAAATGCAGCCTTCTGATGAAATAAAGACCAGATTTTCACCGGCTGTCAGGTGTTTCGGTGAAAGCAACTGAAATGTGAACACATTTTATAGACACAGCTCAGATTTATTTTTTTTTAAAGCTGCCACTTTGAGGTTTCATGATTATGGTTAATGTGATTTTGTAACTGTTCTTCAGAAGGACACACGTCTGCTTTGTTTGTAGCTCGAGCACCATGATATCTTGTCATGGCCCTTCACCATAAAGGCAGCAGGAGATTGAAACACAGCCAGGGTTATTCTCAGGCACCGAGAAGTCTCTGTATCAATTTACCACCACTGCCTTTCTTTAAATGGAGACGTTCCTCCAGCCTGTAGCCTGTAGCACAGCTAACACACCCCATTACTTCAGAAGCTCGGTCCAAAAATATACTATTAATTCAGTAATTAGTGTAGCTGGCAGGCTCATGCTTGGCTCAGCAGCATGAGAAGGCATTAAATAAGCTTGTGAATCTAATAAATAAAAATTTTCAGAGTTGAAAATTAAATATAACTTTATCAATTTAGGCTCTGGACTTTTAACCTTATTATCCAGAAGCTGCTTGGATTACAATATTACATGACACAGAGTGCAAAGCTTTAAAGTCCCTCTGTGTTTTGGAGGTTAAAGCAGAGATCTTTGATTCATTTGTTCAATAATTGATGAAGTGCAATTAAAAATATCAGCTTAAAGGACAAAACTCCAGTCTCTGTGGCACCCAAGGTTTTGTAATCCATCCATCCATCCATCCATCCATCCATCCATCCATCCATCCATCAATTCATCAGACTGGCATCTCACCACCATGTCATCTATTGTTCCTTATATATAATTTGCTAATTGCGCCCTTTTTACCAGTACGCTGTGTTTCTTTCTGCTGGAGGACATTTTTAATCAGTGTAAACAAATGAATGATGTTGCGTCCGTGAGTCTGATCTAAAGTGATTCGGGACTTTCAGTCTTTCAGTGTGAGACGTGTGTTTTTCCATCTGTTGATAAACTTACGCTGAATTTTAGTAGATGAGGATAAACACCTTCAAATTTTAGATGCTGTGTGATTTTATTTTTTTTTCCAATGAATATATCTCCCTTAGTTGTCTAGAGAAAAACTGAAATACTGATGAAACACTACAAAGTCTTGAATGTATATACTGTACATACACACTGCATTTATACATACTGAACTACACATACACACTGCATTTATACATACTGAACTATACATACACACTGCATTTATACATACTGAACTACACATACACACTGCATTTATACATACTGAACTATACAAACACACTGCATTTATACATACTGGACTACACATACACACTGCATTTATACATACTGAACTACACATACACACTGCATTTATGCATACTGAACTACACATACACACTGCATTTATACATACTGAACTACACATACACACTGCATTTATACATACTGAACTACACATACACACTGCATTTATACATACTGAACTACACATACACACTGCATTTATACATACTGGACTACACATACACACTGCATTTATACATACTGAACTACACATACACACTGCATTTATACATACTGAACTATACATACACACTGCATTTATACATACTGAACTACACATACACACTGCATTTATACATACTGAACTACACATACACACTGCATTTATACATACTGAACTACACATACACACTGCATTTATACATACTGAACTACACATACACACTGCATTTATACATACTGAACTACACATACACACTGCATTTATACATACTGAACTACACATACACACTGCATTTATACATACTGAACTACACATACACACTGCATTTATACATACTGAACTATACATACACACTGCATTTATACATACTGAACTATACATACACACTGCATTTATACATACTGAACTATACAAACACACTGCATTTATACATACTGAACTATACATACACACTGCATTTATACATACTGAACTACACATACACACTGCATTTATACATACTGGACTACACATACACACTGCATTTATACATACTGAACTACACATACACACTGCATTTATACATACTGAACTATACATACACACTGCATTTATACATACTGAACTACACATACACACTGCATTTATACATACTGAACTACACATACACACTGCATTTATACATACTGAACTACACATACACACTGCATTTATACATACTGAACTACACATACACACTGCATTTATACATACTGAACTACACATACACACTGCATTTATACATACTGAACTACACATACACACTGCATTTATACATACTGAACTACACATACACACTGCATTTATACATACTGAACTATACATACACACTGCATTTATACATACTGAACTATACATACACACTGCATTTATACATACTGAACTATACAAACACACTGCATTTATACATACTGAACTATACATACACACTGCATTTAATACAATAATCCATCTGTTACCACTAAATACCATCCGATGCACATCCATGTCACTTCTGTACCTGTACAATCTGTTGCACCTTATAACATTTTATATATAATATATTTACATATATTTACATATATACATATATAAGTACATATTGCATATAATGTGTAGTGCTACTGTAAGGATGCCCAATAGTACATTGTGTGTACTGACTATATGTATGAGCATATTGCACATGTTCACATGTTGATTTCATTATCTATCTCTTAATTGAACATATTGTACACACATAGGGGGCACGGTGGCTTAGTGGTTAGCACGTTCGCCTCACACCTCCAGGGTCGGGGTTCGATTCCCGCCTCCACCTTGTGTGTGTGGAGTTTGCATGTTCTCCCCGTGCCTCGGAGGTTTCCTCTGGGTACTCCAGTTTCCTCCCCCGGTCCAAAGACATGCATGGTAGGTTGATTGGCATCTCTGGAAAATTGTCCGTAGTGTGTGATTGCGTGAGTGAATGAGTGTGTGTGTGTGTGTGCCCTGTGATGGGTTGGCACTCCGTCCAGGGTGTATCCTGCCTCGATGCCCGATGACGCCTGAGATCCCCGATCACAGGCTCCCCGTGACCCGAGGTAGTTCGGATAAGCGGTAGAAAATGAATGAATGAATGTACACACATATTGTACTGACTATAGGTATGAGCATACTGCACATTTCACCTGTTGATTTCACTATGTTTGTTAATTGTACATATTGTACACACATATTGTACCGACCTATATGTATAAGCAAATTGCACATTTTTACAAGTCAACTCATTATCTGTACAATTGTTCTGGAATTTCTGGAGTTTGCGCCTAAGAATTTCACTTACCGCGGCACATGCGCTGTGGTGATGTGACAATAAAAGTGACTTGACTTGAATATCTACTTTGATATGAGCTTCATATTAACACCACTGTGAAGTGAGACATGACAAAGATGTTCAGTACTGAACATGAACACAACCAAAATGGAGGAAATTCTATTATTCTGTTCTCTGGGGGAAAAAAAGATTTTATAATGTAATCTGAGTCCAGCACATTTTGGTTGATTTTTTTATGCTTCTTTTCAGCACATTTATTAATCCTGCTAATTAACTGCTGAGCGAGATGAAGTGTTTCGCTGCACTGAAGACTTTATATTTTCAAAACATTTCGACAAACTTCTCCCATTAAAACACCATCTCCGTCTCGGAGCCATTATTTTCTTTGCGTGACTGATTTTCTGTTCATCATAATGGTATTTTATTTCTCATGCACATTTGCAGCTCATTAACTCACTACAATGTTTGGAGCATCATAAATGCAGGAGGTGGAGATGTTCCATAAAGCATTAATAAGTAACTGCATACGGTAGATAGATAAATAATTGATGATGAGATCTTGCTACTCTTTATTTGTGATCTGTCAGGTGATCCTGAGCCTCTAATGTGTTACACCAACGGATGATTGACCCACTGACACTAAGATTTTTATTTCTCTTAATACAGCTTACTAGTTATATGTGACAGGTTATATGCTGACGCTCGCTGTTTGTCAGAAGTGTGAAATGTCAGAAACCTATGGAAGTTTGCTTTTGTCTTGTTTTAAAAAAATAATAAAAGATCATTGAATTTATATCTCAGAATTCTGACTTTATATTTCAGAATTGTGACTTCAAATCTCCAGAATTCTTACTATTTTCCTTGCAATTCTTGTATTTTTCCTCAGAAATGTATTTTAGCTAGGGGGCACGGTGGCTTAGTGGTTAGCACGTTTGCCTCACACCTACAGGGTTGGGGGTTCGATTCCCACCTCCACCTTGTGTGTGTGGAGTTTGCATGTTCTCCCCGTGCCTCGGGGGTTTCCTCCGGGTACTCCGGTTTCCTCCCCCGGTCCAAAGACATGCATGGTAGGTTGATTGGCATCTCTGGAAAATTGTCCGTAGTGTGTGAGTGCGTGAGTGAATGAGAGTGTGTGTGTGTCCTGTGATGGGTTGGCACTCCGTCCAGGGTGTATCCTGCCTTGATGCCCGATGACGCCTGAGATAGGCACAGGCTCCCCGTGACCCGAGGTAGTTCGGATAAGCGGTAGAAGATGAATGAGTGAGTGAGTGAGTGAGTGAGTGAGTGAGTGAGTGAGTGAGTGAGTGAGTGAGTGAGTGAGTGAGTGTATTTTAGCATTCTGAGATAATTTCTCCCAGTTACTCATTTTGATCCTGCTGTATAGTCATTCATAAAATTATAGAGTATTATTTTTGTTGTGGTTTCACAAATAGAGAGATACTGATTTTATTGGAAGAGTAAACATAACGCTAAGCCTCCAGACTCTTGAAAGAACGTTACAGAGGAGTCAGTTGTGGTGTAGATGCAACAAAACAGATGATGCAGAAGTGGCATATTTCGATTAATGAGACTTTTAGATGGACAAAAAGTCTCATTCATTGGCGGACAGTTTCTCTGTCTGTAATAATCCAGGACATCCAACATTTCTAGTGCATCCACCGGTAGCCATGTTGACGTTCTGATGCCTGAAGCTGTTGGTGTATAAAATATGCCACATCTGCATCATCTGGTTTGTTTTGTCACAACTGATTCCTCAGTAACGTTCTTTCAAGAGTCCGGAAAAGAATTGCAAGGAAAAAAAGTCAGAATTCTTCCATTTAAAGTTCTAAGATATAAAGTCTAAATATAAATATAAATGATCTTTTATTATTTTTTAAAACGAGGTGGAAACAAGGTTCCATAGAAAACGCTATATGAAATATATAATTATATTATATTACATATTACTGTAATGTACTGTGCATCTTCATTTTGGAGGCTAATCAAGTAATCTAAGTAATCCTATACTGTATCTTCAAAAGTATTGGCACCCAAGGAGAATGTACAAAAACACTATAATGAAATTACTCTATCTATCTATCTATCTATCTATCTATCTATCTATCTATCTATCTATCTATCTATCTATCTATCTATCTGTAGTCTGTGATACTTTTTTTTTAGCCAGACTATCCCTTTAATCTGTGAGCTCAGTTAGAATGTTGCGGTGCCGATCAGCACGGCTCTGATTCCACATGACTTTAATGAGAGTGATAAATTATCCAAGAGGACAGATTGCTGAGGGGGCAGGAGACAATGGAAAGAGAGAGAGAGAGAGAGAGAGAGAGAGAGAGAGAGAGAGAGAGAGAGAGAGAGAGATGTAAAGGGACAGAGTGGGAGAGACAAATCAGGGACAAGACAAGAGATAGCGAGTCAGAGAGAGATAGAGGGACAGGGATAGAGGGACAGAGAGAGGGACAGAGAGAGATAGAGGGACAGGGAAGGAAAGAAGTCTTGTCTCTTCTCCTCTGTGTGATTAATGAGCTGTATTATGGGTTATTCCTTGTCTCTCTCTCTCTCTCCCTCTTCTGTAACTCTCTCAATCTCTCTTATAGTCTTCCTCCCTCAGACCGCAGATGTTCTTTAAGAAGGTCAGCCAGACGCACAGGAAGTTTTAAAAGAAACAGAAAGTTAACGAGGGAAAGAGGAAAAGGGCCATGAGACTTCTAAATAGGGGGACTGTGCACACACACACACACACACACACACACACACACACACACAAATTGTGTGTCATTTGAAACTGTGAACTTATGCAGTGAACTGTTTCTGTTATTTGACATTTAGAGTCACAAGCTGCACAACACAGGCCATCTGTCTATCTTCCCTCTTCTCTATCTATCTATCTATCTATCTATCTATCTATCTATCTATCTATCTATCTATCTATCTATCTATCTATCTATCTATCTATCTATCTATCTATCTATGTCTGTCTGTCTGTCTGTCTGTCTGTCTAACTATCTATCTATCTGTCTGTCTGTATGGTCTGTTTGTTTATCTATTTGTCTGTCTATCCATCTGTCTGTTGATCTGTTTGTCTCTCTCTCTCTCTTTCTGTTTCTCTTTCTGTACTCATCCTATCAATGGCATTAAAATGGATTTTTAACCCTCCTGCCAAACTGTGTGTGTGTGTGTGTGTGTGTGTGTGTGTGTGTGTGTGTGTGTGTGTGTGTGTGTGTGTGTGTGTGCGTGTGCTTGTGTGTGTGTGTAAGTACCTTGATTCATCAGACTCAGCAGACCGCAGGACGGAGTTTTTCTGAACAGCAGCTCCCCCTACTGACGAACCCTGAAAAAGTCATTTTAATGTAAATGTTTACCTTGGAACATGCAGTGAAGATGAATAATGGACTGAATAGTTTTCTCAGTGGACTTTATGCGTCATTAAATTGTCAGTCATACGAAATATCTCTATCTATCTATCTATCTATCTATCTATCTATCTATCTATCTATCTATCTATCTATCTATCTATCTATCTATCTATCTGTCTGTCTGTCTGTCTGTCTGTCTGTCTGTCTGTCTGTCTGTCTGTGTACTTGGCTATTGCCTGTATTCATTCATTCATTCATTCATTCATTCAGCCAGTCAGTCAGTCAGTCAGTAGGTCAGCTGTTTGTCTGTCTGTATACTTTATATACTTTTGTCTGTCTGTATACTGTATACAGACAGACAGACAGTTGACCTACTGACTGACTGCCTTTATTCATTCATTCATTCATTCATTCATTCATTCAGTCAGTCAGTCAGTCAGTCACTCAGTCAGTCAGTCAGTCACTCAGTAGGTCAACTGTGTGTCTGTCTGTCTGTCTGTCTGTCTGTCTGTCTGTCTGTGTACTTGGCTATATTCATTCAGTCAGTCAGTAGGTCAACTGTGTGTCTGTCTGTCTGTCTGTCTGTCTGTCTGTCTGTGTACTTGGCTATATTCATTCAGTCAGTCAGTAGGTCAACTGTCAGTCAGTAGGTCTGTCCGTGTGTGTGTGTGTCAATTTGAAGCATTTCTTGAGCCACTTCTCTGTATTTCTATATTTCACCAGTAGGAGGCGCAACACAAATGCCAAAAGCACATGCCTTCATTCCTCCATTCATTCCTTTGACCCTTTTAACCAAAGCAATTTAACAGTCAGTCAATTCAGAGGTTAAAGGTCTTTCTCACAGTCTCAGAACTGTCTCACTCTCATTCAGCACTGGAACTGAAGAAAATCTCCTTCTGGACAATAGTACAGAATGTCCACTGCTCAAACCTAAATCTCTCAACCATTCACTGTCTGAAGCAGTGACTCACACACACACACACACACACACACACACACACACACACACACACACACACACACACACACTGCTAGAATGCATTGTAAAATGGATTGTCTTAATGGCAGCCGTTTTAAACAATGTGTATATCACTGGATGTATGACCGTGTCATATTCATTACCCAGCTTCACCAGCTTCAATAATTGGTTTCACATTTAAGACCTGGTGAATAATTAAATATTTTCTCTCTGTGTGTTTTAAGGACACTTAAGCCTTCTAGCCATCCTGTCAGAGCGGAGATTCCAGAGCGTAATTAACCATCACACAGGGATGCTGCACAGCTCCACAGTGAGCTGTTAATTAATCAGGTAAAGGCAACATTATTATTTTAGTGTGTTTGTGTGTGTGTGTGTGTGTGTGTGTGTGTGTGTGTGTGTGTGTGAAGTCATTTGAGTTTAACCACTTCGGAGACAAATCAGGACAATTAACACCTTTAACGTTCATCAAAGCCAAGATGTGGACGAGACACCAATGAGATTGTCATTGATTTCTGTCGGTTACTTTACTGCAGCTATACAGGCTTGCGCTCTCTCTCTCTCTCTCTCTCTCTCTCTCTCTCTCTCTCTCTCACACACACACACACATACACCTTTCCTGGGGCCTTTCCTGAGAAAATGCCTTATAGACAGGGTTGAGCTAAACCTCGTTTAACTCCTACAGACCTGATTTCCTGTAAAGAACATATAAGTAATTAATACAATAATAAACACAGACATGATTATGTCAACTCCGTCCAGGGTGTATCCTGCCTTGATGCCCGATGACGCCTGAGATAGGCACAGGCTCCCCGTGACCCGAGGTAGTTCGGATAAGCGGTAGAAAATGAATGAATGAGTGAATGATTGTGTCATGGTTCAGGAGATTAATAATCATTAACCTCGGTTATGTTGTTATAAAGCAGATAGAGTGAACTTATATATGAGTCACGTTTCGATACTGTTCCTAAAAAAATGTTCATTTTATTGCATTTTTTTTAATTCATTCATATTCTTTCATCTTTGTTAGGATTCTTCTCCATTTATTCAAACCAGCACTTAAATGTAATTTGAATAACACTGAATTGTTGTGTATTCGATGCACCAGTGAGAATTTGCTACAATTCTACAAAACGCTTAAAAGACTGCAACAATAAAGAGGTGTGAAGCCCTGAAATCCATTCAGGATGGGATTTAAAGTGCGAGAGCTCAATCCGCATGTGCAGTGTACGTGTCTGAGACTCTTAGGCCAAGATGTGACTGTGACGGCTGACTAGAGTGTCATTCTCAGGGTGATGGGAAGAAAATGACCAAAACTTATTCCTCACTGATGAAAATGCTTTTTGATGATCATGTTTGTCTTACAAAGCATTCTAACACATGCTGAGTAAGGAACAAACCATTCGGGCTGTGTGAAGTTATTGGAAATGAATCAACAACCCGGTGGTGTGATGCATCTTGATTCTTCTCCTTGAACAGTATGTCACATGTCACTTTATCTATCTATCTATCTATCTATCTATCTATCTATCTATCTATCTATCTATCTATATATCTATCTATCTATCTATCTGTCTGTCTGTCTGTCTGTCTGTCTGTCTGTCTGTCTGTCTGTGTACTTGGCTATTGCCTATATTCATTCATTCATTCATTCATTCATTCATTCAGCCAGTCAGTCAGATAGTCAGTAGGTCAACTGTTTGTCTGTCTGTATACAGGCAATAGCCAAGTACACAGACAGACAGACAGACAGACAGTTGACCTATTGACTGACTGCCTATATTCATTCATTCATTGAATGAATGAATGAATGAATGAATGAATGAATGAATGAATGAATGATTGTGTCATGGTTCAGGAGATTAATAATCATTAACCTCGGTTATGTTGTTATAAAGCAGATAGAGTGAACTTATATATGAGTCATATAAGGTTTTTCTCCAACCTTTTTTATTTATTAAACAACACCACATTGTACTTTTTAGCCATTTTTACTTACATTAAATGCTTACATATATATATATATATATATATATATATATATATATATATATATATATATATATATATTTATTTATATATATATATATATATATATATATATATATATATATATATATATATATATATATATATATATATATATATATTTATTTATTATTAACACAAATCACATAAAGGCTTCACTATACAAGAGCTGTTACTATAGAAATGCAAATGGTAATAAATCAACACTGCTGACCAATCAGATTTCAGAATCTGAGTCCGAGTCCGTCCGTACTTATTTACTTTTTTGCTCTTTGCACACACTGTCTAACATTTCAGTCATTTTGCACATACTGTACAATATTTCAGTTGTTGCTGTTTTTTACACAAACTTATACACTATCTCAGGGACCTGCTGTTAAGAAACTGTGTTCATTCTAGTATTACTGCACGCAATATTGTCTGAACTTACAGTATTCAATTCCCGCCTCCACCTTGTGTGTGTGGAGTTTGCATGTTCTCCCCGTGCCTCGGGGGTTTCCTCCGGGTACTCCGGTTTCCTCCCCCGGTCCAAAGACATGCATGGTAGGTTGATTGGCATCTCTGGAAAATTGTCCGTAGTGTGTGATTGCGTGAGTGAATGAGAGTGTGTGTGTGCCCTGTGATGGGTTGGCACTCCGTCCAGGGTGTATCCTGCCTTGATGCCCGATGACGCCTGAGATAGGCACAGGCTCCCCGTGACCCGAGGTAGTTCGGATAAGCGGTAGAAAATGAGTGAGAGTGAGTGAGTCTTGTAACCTTTTGTCTGCACTGTCCTTTGTCCTGCACTGTCTTGTCTGTCTTGTCCTGCACTGTTTGCACCAGGTTGCACAGTTGCACTTTATGTATCTAGGACTAACTTACTAAGTCCTTAGCCCTGTCTTTGTTTTATGTAGCACCCTGATCCTGTAGAAACGTTGTCTCATTTCACTGTGTACTGCAACAGCTATATATGGTTGTAATGACAATAAAAGCTTCTTGACTAACATCTGCACTGGCTAAGATGAACATCAGGCAGAAATCTGGAATCAATAAATAACACATGAAAATCTCCAGCACATTGCACTGCAGGCATGTGAGATCTGAACCCTCGGGCTGGGTGTGTACGCTCAAGTATGGCGAAACTCTGGAAATCATGCCACGTACATTTCTGCTGATGTTTCTGTCTTACTCAGAGGAACTCTACATTTAGAATAAAAGTTCCCTCTTTCATAAGATAAACAATTGACCCGATACCGAGAAGTCCAAAGGTGAAGTCAAATCTAGAGACAAATTAGTCACAATGGTATATTGACATACGGAAGGAAGGGCGTGGCTTGATAAGAAATAAAAGATCATGTGTGATGTACAGAAAGTGGAAGTGACTCAGCTTTGAGACACAGGTTGGTAGATATTTATAGCCCAGTTGCCTTCAGTACACCTGACGGAACCTGCATTTGAGGTGAATAATAATGTGATCCAGCTTTAGAGGGGAAATCCTGGGTGTGAGAAGACTAGAACATTTCTTCCATTCTGTATAATGACTCATGTTACACGTTATTCATTTAAGCATAAAATGTTCATATCCTGGATCAGGATTTTAAACGAATAATAAAATGATTGCAAAAAAATTAAAAGTGCTCCTAATAACCAAACGTCACCAGATACCTAAGACGTCCAAAAGGTATCGCTTGTCTTAAAGACGTGTGATATTTGTAGGATACAGGTAGATTAGGCAGATATAGGATTGAGATGGATTTCACATTGTTTTTAGCTTCAAATAAACACAAGAATTAACACTAAACTGGAACTCGATGAGCAAAACACCTGTTGGTGTGACCCAGGCCTCATCATAACAGCAGTAAACTTTAACAATTACAGTGAACAAAAGCCTACAGACCACTTTTATTAATCAGGAAGCATCTTTTTCTTAAATAAAAAATAAATAAATAGCTTTATTACAAAAATGACTATAAATTAAAAACAAACAAACAAACAAACAAACAAACAAACAAATAAATACATAAACAAATAAATAAATAAATAAAATGCAATTGTTGAAATTACCTAATGAACAATTTTTTATTTAAATTTTTAATCATATTTTTGACCATGTGATTGAGGCTGCTTTTTATTATGCGATTTTCTGACTGATTACTGAAATGCATATGAAAATAAATTAAATATTTTAACTTATTTTAGATTATAAAAATGATATATAAACATATGTATATATGTATAGACTTTATAATTAGCTGTTCAGTCATGTCTGTTATCATTCATTCCTCTTCATTAAGCACTTTATCCTGGTCAGGGTCCTGGTCATGTGATATCTATGGTCAGGGTCCTGGTCATGTGATATCTATGGTCAGGGTCCTGGTCATGTGATATCTATGGTCACAGTCCTGGTCATGTGATATCTATGGTCACAGTCCTGGTCATGTGATGTCTATGGTCACAGTCCTGGTCATGTGATATCTATGGTCAGGGTCCTGGTCATGTTATATCTATGGTCACAGTCCTGGTCATGTGATATCTATGGTCAGGGTCCTGGTCATGTTATATCTATGGTCAGGGTCCTGGTCATGTGATATCTATGGTCAGGGTCCTGGTCATGTGATATCTATGGTCAGGGTCCTGGTCATGTGATATCTATGGTCAGGGTCCTGGTCATGAGATATCTATGGTCAGGGTCCTGGTCATGTGATATCTATGGTCACAATCCTGGTCATGTGATATCTATGGTCACGGTCCTGGTCATGTGATATCTATGGTCACAGTCCTGGTCATGTGATATCTATGGTCAGGGTCCTGGTCATGTGATATCTATGGTCACAGTCCTGGTCATGTGATATCTATGGTCAGGGTCCTGGTCATGTGATATCTATGGTCAGGGTCCTGGTCATGTGATGTCTATGGTCACAGTCCTGGTCATGTGATATCTATGGTCAGGGTCCTGGTCATGTTATATCTATGGTCACAGTCCTGGTCATGTGATATCTATGGTCAGGGTCCTGGTCATGTTATATCTATGGTCAGGGTCCTGGTCATGTGATATCTATGGTCAGGGTCCTGGTCATGTGATATCTATGGTCAGGGTCCTGGTCATGTGATATCTATGGTCACAATCCTGGTCATGTGATATCTATGGTCACGGTCCTGGTCATGTGATATCTATGGTCACAGTCCTGGTCATGTGATATCTATGGTCAGGGTCCTGGTCATGAGATATCTATGGTCAGGGTCCTGGTCATGTGATATCTATGGTCACAATCCTGGTCATGTGATATCTATGGTCACGGTCCTGGTCATGTGATATCTATGGTCACAGTCCTGGTCATGTGATGTCTATGGTCACAGTCCTGGTCATGTGATATCTATGGTCAGGGTCCTGGTCATGTTATATCTATGGTCAGGGTCCTGGTCATGTGATATCTATGGTCAGGGTCCTGGTCATGTGATGTCTATGGTCACGGTCCTGGTCATGTGATATCTATGGTCAGGGTCCTGGTCATGTGATGTCTATGGTCACAGTCCTGGTCATGTGATATCTATGGTCAGGGTCCTGGTCATGTGATATCTATGGTCACTATCCTGGTCATGTTATATCTATGGTCAGGGTCCTGGTCATGTTATATCATGTTATATCGAGAACAAACCAAATAACCTGGAAAAAATATCACATGACACATTTTTCGGCAGCATGTTATTTATTATAATTTATTTATACAAACTAACAGAGCAATTAAGAAACGAATTCGTTAGAATATAATTCTTCTTCTTCTTCTTCTTCTTTCGGCTTTTCCCTTCAGGGGTCGCCACAGCGAATCATCTCTCTCCACCTAACCCTATCTTCTGCATCCTCAACACTTGCACCCACTAGCTTCAAATCCTCATTAATTACATCCATATACCTCCTCTTTGGCCTTCCTCTTTGCCTCCTGCCTGGCAGCTCCATGTCCAACATTCTCCTACCAATATACTCACTCTCCCTCCTCTGAACATGTCCAAACCATCTTAATCTCGCCTCCCTAACTTTGTCCCCCAAACGTCCAACATGGGCTGTCCCTCTGATGTACTCGTTCCTAATCCTGTCCAATCTTGTCACACCCAAAGAGAACCTCAACATCTTCAGTTCGGCTACCTCAAGCTCTGACTCCTGTCTCTTCTTCAGTGACACTGTCTCTAAACCATACAGCACGGCCGGTCTCACCACTGTCCTGTACACCTTCCCCTTGATTCTTGCTGATATTTTCCTATCACACAGAACTCCTGACACCTTTCTCCACCCACTCCAACCTGCCTGCACTCGCTTCTTTACTTCTTTCCCACTCTCTCCATCACTCTGGACTGTTGACCCCAAGTACTTAAACTCCTGTACCTTCTTCACCTCTTCACCCTGTAACCTTACTATTCCACTTCTCTCCCTTTCATTCACACACATGTACTCAGTCTTACTACGACTGACTTTCATTCCTCTTCTCTCCAGCGCAAACCTCCACCTCTCCAGGTTTTCCTCCACCTGCTCCCTGCTCTCACTACAGATCACAATGTCATCTGCAAACATCATCGTCCAAGGAGACTCCTGTCTGACCTCCTCTGACAACTGGTCCATCACTATAGCAAACAGGAAGGGGCTCAGAGCCGATCCCTGATGCAGTCCCACCTCCACTGTAAACTCCTCTGTCTGACCTACAGCACACCGTTAGAATATAATTAAAACTTATTAATTAATAGACATAATAATACATCATATCATATAATGTCGCATATATTCTAATTTGCCGTCAGGTCTGTTACAATAATTGTACCGATAATTCTTGCACAAGATGATGATGACGCACGAGCGATTGCGACACGCACGAACAAGGCGTGGTGCGCGAGCGGAACTTCTCACGGCTACGGGAATTCTGTGCCTTTAAGAAACTCTGCGTGACGTCTCGCGCTGTGCAGCTTGGACAGGGGCGGGGCAGGAAGTGTGCCTTACAGGGTGAGTCCCAAACCGAGCAGCATACAGACTTCTACTCTACACAACAGCCACATGTCCAGACATGTCTTTAATGTTATGTATTTTCCTTTAGTGTTAAATCCAAAAAGGTAGCATGGGCTGTTGTGTTCATTATACTAACTGTCAAAACATACTTAATACTTAGAAATAAATTCTGCCACAATTTACTGCTAATTAGAGGTAGGGTTGAATATGTAAAGTATATAATCAGGTTTGCGCTGAACTCAGAGTTTACGATGACACATTAGTTCCTCAGGAGCTCTCGGTTGCATTATAAACTGTTGTAGAAAGGACATTATTTACATTTACACTATTTACTGTATCGTGTCACAAAAATGAGGATGAGGGAGTTTTTCCTTTCCGCCATCGCCTTCGGCTTGCTCATTAGGTATAGGGATAAATATATAATATTTAAAATTTGAATTTAATATTTAAAAATTCATTTTAATCTTTAATTGTATATATTCATTTATTTATTCATTCATTCATCTTCTACCGCTTATCCGAACTACCTCGGGTCACGGGGAGCCTGTGCCTATCTCAGGCATCATCGGGCATCAAGGCAGGATACACCCTGGACGGAGTGCCAACCCATCACAGGGCACACACACACTCTCATTCACTCACGCAATCACACACTACGGACAATTTTTCCAGAGATGCCAATCAACCTACCATGCATGTCTTTGGACCGGGGGAGGAAACCGGAGTATCCGGAGGAAACCCCCGAGGCAAGGGGAGAACATGCAAACTCCACACACACAAGGCGGAGGCGGGAATCGAACCCCCAACCCTGGAGGTGTGAGGAGAACGTGCTAACCACTAAGCCACCGTGCCCCCTCATTTATTTATTTTTATCCTTATTTTTTCTTATTATTATTTTTCTTATTATATATTTATTTCTTTTTCTCTCTCATCTGTTTCCATACTTCTGTAAAGCGGCTTTGAGACAATGGGAATTTGTTAAAAGCGCTATATGAATAAATTGAATTGAATTGAATTAAATATATAGAAAAAGAGGAAAACAAGTTACAAATACGTTGCTGTTTGTTGTGTTTCGGCTTTAGTTAATGTGCTGTATAATGTGTTGTGTAATGTATAATGCACCATAATGACATAAATGACCTTATATACAGCACAATAGATGTTTTATAACATATGACACAAAGCGATCGTGAAGTGGGCGGAGCTTAAAGACTATCTATTTTCTGATTTTTTATATTTTGCATGGAAGCATTTTAACAACAGATCTGAAAAACGATTGACCGAAATCATGATTTTTACCTGTAATGTGTTGACTTGTATAAATCTGACATCTTCTCGGGTTTGCCTCAGTTTTATACGTCTGGAATTACGGGATTGAACCATGTTAAGCGTCCACATCATTTCCATATTAACCACATGAGCATGACCAACGTATTTGCCTAATTAGACCACAATACTGGATGGAGATTTATATTCAGATCCGTAATCAACATGTCAGAAATGACTGTGATGAGGAAAAACTCTGACACGAGGAAGAAACCTTGACTTGAAAGCAAACCCTTCCTCTTTTGCGTGACAACATGTATATCTGTGTATCCTGTAAATTTGACATTACTTCTTTCTGTAAGAAATACATTTATTTAAGAGGTAAAAAAGAACCTATCACCTTCTTCTTTAAGTATCTTTATTTGCCATTGATCGTGGTCGTGGTGGTGGGGGGTGGTGGTGTTTAAGGTGTTGGACTACTGATCGGAAGGTCATGAGTTTGAATCCCAGGTCCAAAAAAGTGTAAGTCATTCTGGGTAAGTGTGTCTACTAAATGCCAGAAATGTAAATGATGAATGCATGACTAGTTTGCATGTTTGTCTGTGACGTCACCCGGCGTCACCTAGTAGCTGTAGTTACTTTCCCCTGAAAAGAATTAGCAACTGTGTAAAATAAAAGGCTGCGTTTAATTTGGGACGCACCCTCTGTGTGTGTGTGTGTACTGATGATCACTTCCTCAGAGAGAGAGAAAGACAGAGAGAGAGAGAGAGAGAGAGAGAGACTGTTGGCACATTGAGCTCCAGAGTAAAGGCTGATCATGACAGGTTTCTGATGCACGGCCTGGACCACCGGACAAACTGCACCGCCCGGATCCGACGGTAAAGCCTGCGGTAATCGCGGGAAGGAAGGACGGACAGACGGCGGTAACAGAGGGCTGTAAGACCCAGCAGGGGTGGAGGAGTTAAGGCGACAGAGAAAGCCAGAGTGAGAGCGAGAAGACCATGCGAGAATACAAAGTGGTCGTGCTCGGCTCCGGCGGCGTGGGCAAATCCGCCCTGACCGTCCAGTTCGTCACGGGCTCCTTCATCGAGAAGTACGACCCGACGATAGAGGACTTCTACCGCAAGGAGATCGAGGTGGACTCGTCACCGTCAGTGCTCGAGATCCTGGACACGGCCGGCACAGAGCAGTTCGCCTCCATGCGAGACTTGTACATCAAGAACGGCCAGGGTTTCATCCTGGTCTACAGCCTGGTCAACCAGCAGAGCTTCCAGGACATCAAGCCCATGCGAGACCAGATCATAAGGGTCAAGCGCTACGAGCGGGTTCCCATGATCCTCGTAGGTAACAAGGTGGATCTGGAGGGTGAGCGGGAGGTGTCCTCAGGAGAGGGCAAAGCGCTGGCTGATGAGTGGAACTGCCCCTTCATGGAGACCTCGGCCAAAAATAAAGGCTCAGTGGACGAGCTGTTCGCGGAGATCGTGCGCCAGATGAACTACGCCGCGACGCCCAACGGGGACGAGCAGTGCTGCTCTTCCTGTGTCATTCTCTAAGCGCTCGGATTCGGCTGCTTCTTCATGTCGCTTTGGTTTTGTTTTGTTTTTGTTTCCCCCCCATTTTGCAGTCGCAGCCACGAGCGCGCGATCAATAACGTGACTCCGTGAGACTCCATTAAAAACGGGAAGTTTGAGCAAAAACAAAAAGGCGAGAAAAAAAAAAAACATGTATCTCTCTAAAGAATCCTGGTTTCTGGTGTTAAATGTCATCAGTATTTAAAAGAAAGTCCTATGTTGTCTTGCACATGCGCAGTACGAGCACGAGAGAGAAGGGAAAAGGTGCATCAGTGTTTACAATGACACAATACTTGAATGTTCTGGGACTGACACAAAACAACCCAGGTGTTTTTTTTTTTTGTTTTTTTTAACTTTGTCTACCTGGTGCCTAGCTTATGTGGGGTTTTTAGTTGCAAAACTTTTTTTTGGGTTGTTTGGCAGGATATAATAACTGTATCCGTCTTTTGGCCTGCTTTTGCAGTATCACTTCCGGTTTTTGGAGATGCGGATCACACTTATTGGTAACTAGTAGCATCTGGTAACTATGGAAACTAAACGACGTCTTCGAGCCGGAAGTAGTTTTTTTGTTTGTTGTTTTTGTTTTTGTTTTTTTTTCCTTTTAATAATGTGATGTCCGGGGTCTCGCGAGGATAATAATAAATAAACACGAACTTCACTTTAGGATCAACTTTAGGAAGCCAAATGGCGTAATAAAAGGATTACGTTTTGTTGCACGCGACGACTCGAAGGATCTGCAAAAAACACACACTTGGGATTCTTTCCGTGTTGTATTTTATTTAAAAACAAAACAAAAAAATAAAACGAAAGGAAAGAAGAGTCGACGGAAGTTGTGACAATTCCGAAACCACGCCACAGCGACTTTTGTTGTTGTTGTTTTTGTTGTTTTTTTTTTTTCTTTAACTCAGCGTGCGCGAGGACCTTACTGTGGTGACGTAAGGACGTCGTGATGACGCCGTGCGTCGAGTGCCTTCCATTTTTAGTGCCAACCTGAGAAGGTCTGAGGAAGTTTTATGGCAAAGTACTTAAACTGTTTCACTTACAAAACAAAAACACACACAAGGTGGTTATGAAAAGTGTTTGTAACGCCTCATGTCAAAGGAGTCACGTTCTTTTGACTCACAATTTGGCCTTTAGTTATGTTATGTTGTTTTTATTTTATTGTTATTATTATTTTTGTTTACTGCCCCTTTCCTTAAAGCTGGTCTATTTTTGGCCAAATAGGGTTTAAATCTCACAGGTACTGGAGCTGTCTGAGCTCCGACTCACAACCATCATCAACTTCCTCTAGACCAGCTTTGTTTTGTTTTGGTTCATTCTTTTATTTTCATTTTTTAACACAAAAATGTGATGTATCATTTGAAATTCTAATCCGATTGTACGGTTGAATGCAGGTCGGCTTTTTAACAGCTGTTCTGAATGTTTAAAAAGACTTTTAATACAAATTGCATTTTTAAAAAATATACCTAGCGTTTACGTTCCTTTATCGTTGTACGTTCACGACTCGTCTCTCGTCTCAGCGGAGATCTGGTTTTTAAAAGATATGACACATAAACACCGCTTTGTGCCATCGAAGAACAGGAAGTGTGACGAAACCAAAGCAGAACCTGAATATATCTCCCTTTTTCCATTGAATACGTTTGCATCCCTGTACGTTTTCAGATCTCTCATGATGAAAACTGGTTTTAAAACGTATTTGACGCTCGGCTGATCGATCCAGATGGTCGTGATATGTAATGGTTTATTATAACGTGGTTAGTTCTGGATAGAAATGAAAGCTGCCCGAGTAATGCTGTCTGTCTCGGTCTATTAGCCACTTTAAAGAAGTGAGGTGTAATCATGGCACTAAGTAGCATGCTCTGATTGACAGGTCTGCTCTCCAGGGGGAACGAGCCTGTCTAATGCACTTTGATGCAATTGTAAACAAGGAGTAATGTAGTGTAGTGCGGTGCTCGTGAAGACACTTTGCCACACATGCCTGAGGTCATGGAGGAGCAGGCGTGTCATGTGACCTCTAAATGCTCTCAGCCAAAGAGCAGGAGTCGCATTCCACAGCCGAGGGCGTGTGGTGGAGTAGAAATTGTATCTGGCTGTGAGAACTGTCTTAAGCTGGTTTTTCACACAGCAGACACATATTACATATATCATTCTTTTTGGCGATGACATGTTACCCATATTGAAGATCCACTAACAATGAAGACAGACCTGAAGTTCTGTTAAAGTCCCGCTAACTCTCCGTGAGATTCTCTACAATCTAATCTAACAATCCGATCTTTTGAATCCAAGTTTCGTTTAAGTTCCCTGATTTTCACAATATACAGTACTCTTGTTCTTTTTGTGGCTTTTAGGGCTTTCAGACAAGCGTCATGAATTCAGAAATGTCTCTCATGCTCAAAGATCTTTTCTTAGCACTTTGCGGTATGTAGAACAGTTATAGAAGAGAAATGATGTATAATCTCAATCTGATGTGTCCTAGATTGATGTCGATTCCCTTTTGAGTCAGGTTTCTTCCTCGTGTCGTCTCGGGGAGTTTTTCTTCACCACCGTCAACTCTGACATCTGGATTTCTAGAAAAAGTTATGTGATTTTATCGATTATTAAACTTGCTCTCAAACAGCTTTTAGATTTTAATAGTAATGTAAAAAAAAAAAATTTTTTGTTACTTGTAGAAAGTTCCAGAACAGTCATCAGTCGTGTTTGGTCATAACGGCTGACTGTGTGCTGTATGTTACGCGTTATCAAACCTCTATCTCGCTCACGAGTAATGAATACTTTCACAATGTCTGATTCTCATCTGTGAAACTAAATCTAGGCTGAAAAATCCTGCTGTTTAAACCCAGCTTTACCCTCTGCCTCTGTGTTTTGTCTTTATTTATTTATTTATTTATTTATTTATTGTCACATCATAATTACATGTGTGTGAGCTATCCGCATTCTTTCTCTCTTTCACTCTCTCTCTCTCTCTCGCAGAGCTTGGTGTTAGGAGAAGAGTTTTTTCTTCTCCAAGCTGCTGGAGTCTAATAGCGGTAGTGGGTATTAAGCAGAGATAAAGTGCTTTCAGCTCACACATGAAGCGTTGTGAGGTTTGCAAGCTCTAACGTGTTGGCGTGACGGTGAATCACTCCTGTACATGTTGCGTTTGCCCCCTGAGGGTGAAAAGTATGGAAGAACCAGCATGGCAGTGAGCCTCTGCTGTGATGGAGGAAGTGCACGCTGGCTTTTTATATTCTTATCATCAACATTCTTGGCTGTTGATGGAAAAAGGTGTCGCATGTGATGTTGTGTATATGAGTTTCTCCTCATTAGGTTCTGAATTTGTATATTTCTCTCCTTGTGCATAACGATACCTCACGTGCTTCGTGAGCTGGAGATATCTTTCTTTCTTGTAGATGTGTTTAAGGTTCCATTTTATCAGGCAGGGTTTCCTGTCATGGTCCTTTTTCGCTTTATGCGATGGTTTTACTTCCTCGTACAGCAAACAGCTTTATGTTGTCGTCGTCACCGTTTTCTTTTTAGACGCTTGTTCATAAACAGGAAGTGGCAGTGAGCTCCACAGGTCTGTTGGTGCCTGTGTCATGTGCCTCTCATGGTGGAGACATGACAGCCCGGGGCTTGTGTGAGAGAGACAGCGTAAAAGATTCCCATGTGATCCCGATTAGCATCATCAAACCCATGACCAACTCTATTGTTTTTTATTTTGAGGCACAAACTGAAGTTCAGTCTTTTTTTTTTTTGTTTGTAAATCTCAGCATTTTTTTTCCATCAGTATGACGCACGTCACAAAGTTCCCGCTAGTTCCTATTAGCTGACATTAGCACGTGTCAGAGCCACGTCTGTCTGTATCATGTGTCCTACTGGTTCATATTGATTCGTGTAGCTTTGTGCTTAAAGCACCACACTCTAAAAGACTTAAAGCATCAGAGTGCTTCGGCTTTTGGCTGTAGAACGCTAGCGCTACCTCTCAGTTGTGCGAGATGCTAGCTGTGTCAGAGGAAGTTTTCCACCCCAACCTGTGATCATGTGGGTGGTGACTGTGGGGGGTGTCTGTTCTTGTTTGTCTCAGTTTATTTTCCAGAGTTTTTGAGTTCGGTGTATATTTTGAAGCTCTTTTTCTCCCTAAGGTCAGACCACAGGGTTCGAGATGACGCACGTCACCTCAGATCTAGTTCAGCGTCTGTTTCATGAGGGATGATGCAAGTTCATTCCCTCAAACTGTAATTAAAAGGATTTCATTGGTATTTAAATACCAATATATTAATGATCCTCTAGTGTTTCTACTGCATCATAGAAAATGTTTTTTTACTTCAAGGAAAATGTTCAATTAAGATAAGTATTCTAGCAGTGAAATTTTATTCAGATGATTTTAGAAATACTCTTAGCCCAGTGTTTTATATAATGATTAATGATGATCGAGCCATTCTGGGAACATCATAACATTAGCTGCTACAATGGAGGAAAAAAGGACCAAATGCAAAAAGAATCGATTTATCAATTTAAAATGAAATTTAATTTGTGAGCAAGGTTTCTATCGTTTTGGCTAATATTTATCGTATTATAAATGCAGATCTACACCAAAAATAAACAAAAGCGTTCCATGAGGTCAAATTTTTAAGCTTAAAAAACATCCAGAGGCTATAAATCAGTATGTTAGAAGAATGACACCGTCAACTTCAGATTGTCCCCATTTGTCCCCAGTCAGATCTGGTTTTCACCAGACTGATGTAGCGCACACACAGTTGAGACTCTGTTGCAGCAGGAGCTGCTCACGCCTCAGGCTATGGCACTGGCCTGTGCTGGGAATAACCCGTTAAAGATTCTTGTCATTTTTCAAATTGCTGCCGCTCTGCCGTCTGGGCTTGTCTCTGAACCGCACTCCAAATGCGAGGTTTCCATCCTGGGCAGAGGGGCCTGTACAAACACAGCTGAGTTGGACACCGCCCTGACACAAACAACATGGCCGACTCCCACGGTGCGAACCAGAGTCCGATTATAAAACACACTCGTGCTTTGTTTGAAATATCATCACCGTTATATTAAAAACAGGATCCGCACCTTAGTCCTGTGTTGTGTTTCACCCTCTCTGAAACCCTTACCTTTATTCTCTTAGCAGTGTATAGAAGTTTGTTCACAGGGTTTTGAAAGCACAACCTTCTATTTACCTGCGTCCCTAAAGTAAAGACCTCACTATAAGTTCATTATGATGGGAAAATTAGCTGAACCATGGATGAGCCAGAGAAACACTCTAGAAGTATCCATCCATCCATCTGGATTTATTTATGTAGAAATATAAAATATCTCTTCTTTAGCTCCTTCAAAGTTTAGTCCATGGTGTTGTTAAGGTTCATCAGATTTATGTCCTCTAGTCTTTAGTCCAGGCTGTTTTTTTGGTTTGTTTTTGAATATAATTCAAAAAGTAGAAAGTAATATTGTTGGAAAAGACCAGTTTTCACTATCCCCATAATACAAAAACTAATCAGATTAAAAATGTGAATATGTTCATTTTTTCCCCCAAGAATCCATCAAATCGACCTTTAGCGCTACAATTGCTTCAAGTATGATATAACGTCCCGTAAACAATTCTGCAGTCATGTGAATGATGGCATCTATATATTCCAAAATATATTCTAATATATTCAGTGATTTATTTCTTTGCCTACTAACGTATGCAGCAAAACAAAGTGATAATATTGTGTACTTTATCACTTCTTATGTTGTAGATTTAACGGCACAGAAATAAATCAAGTGATGAGATAAAACTGTAATGATGCTGAAATTTGGTTTGACAGAAGAAATAGATTTCATAACCACAGATTTCATTTAACCAAAGCAGCGTTTTTGTTTTCTTAGCTTGGCTTTATCATTGTGCTGTTTTAAAACCGCTATTGCAGGTTGTTGCTAGTTTGTATTGTTGCATAAAATGCTAGGTTAAAATATTTTGACTGCTCTGAAATCACAAGCTAATGTTCATTGATATGCTAAGTTCAATTTGCTCTCACTTCTAAGTGGCCCAATCCTACAACCTAATTTTTGCTGAAGTAATAACCAACATATCTGAAGTAAAATGTTGATATATTTTGATAGATTTGACTCATTTCCATGCTCACTCAGCATCTACATTGTGTGTATTAAAGATTTTAATAACAGCATGCTACTGTAGCTAGCTAAGCAGCTTCACTCAGAAGCTACTCGAGTCTAGCAATACTGTTTTCCACTCGAGTGTTAAAGGTCATAGGAGTTACTGCATTATTACAGCATTTTTCCTGTCAGAAATGTTTCCCTTATAATTTCCACAGTTCAAGAAAATGTTAATCTGCTTAAGCAAAACGTCTTTATTTAAAGAAAAAACGTTTCAAAAGGGCTCAAATGTTTTCCACATGAAATCCCTCAGACAGAAACGGCTTAGTGTTTGTCTTGAAAGCGTACAAAACCTTTCTAGTGTGAAAAGAAGGTTTTATGAAAAATACAAATATAAACGGCACAAATTCACAAGTTAGCATCAACTTCGGTCTAAATATAATAATTATTATTATTATTATTATTATTATTATTATTATTATTATTATGTATTGCAAAATATACATATTATGTTTGTGTGAGTGAGAAAAAAAGAGAAAGTGCTGTTTCATTTAGTGTGTGTGAGTGATTGAGAAAGTGCTTGTGTGTATGGGGATGTGGTAGCTCAGTGGTTAAGGTGTTGTTCTACCAATCTGAAGGTTGTGACTTTGAATCCAAGGTCTACCGAGCTATCGCTGCTGGGCCCCTCAATTCACTCTGGATAAGGGTGTCTGCCAAATGAACATAAATGTGTGTGTGTGTGTGTGTGTGTGAGTGAGTGAGTGCTGTTTGTCTATCCCCAATATGTTAGCAGAAGCCAGTGGTTTGTACTACAGGTGCGATTTTGTTCTATAATCTTTGTAATGATGAGTTTCTCTCCCTGTTCTTTGTTTTGAATGAACTAGGTGAAGTTCTCACAGCATGCTGTTATGCTTATGGGTGTGTTTATATTTGTTTGAGTTATTAGAGGCATTCAGGCATGCTTGTGTGATCTAATAGAGAGTAAGCATGTGAGTGTGAGTGTGTGTGTTTGCATGAAAGAGAGATTAAAAATCAGATGTGATTGGAGTTGTCTCAGTCTCAGCATGAACCCTAGTTTCAGGTAACCTTGGTCTGGTAAACAGGAATTAGACGGCGAAAAATGGGCCGTTAATTGCTTGGCATTCGGTGTGATGGGCGGTGCTGTTGTCACTCGTGCTGCCGGTTTTCCTTTCATGCTGCCAGGTTCCTCTGAAATGGCAAATTATGTGCAGAAAGCCACAATTTCCTACCTGACGCTCCTTCCATCTGTCGCTCTCTGGAGTCTGAATTGTAGAAGATGTAAATTGTTGGGCTATTTTATACTTTTAAAGAAACGCTTTCAGCCAAGGAAGACTCGATGACTGAAGGATTGCACTAATGTAGCATATCTTGCTTAAATCATCACGCTCGTGCTCAAACACCCTTCGGCTCCATCCCATCTACACTAACAGTATAAAAGAGTCGTGTCCGAGATACAGGAACGAGTCACAGATGTAGATAAAATAACCACACACAAGAAAATGCCACAAACTGTTTGCTAGAGATTTGATGTAGAGTTAAATCCCGAATCACTGCTTTTCTCATCCTGTTCTGTCGAGTTCCAGAATCTTCCGATGATCCCTAATTACAGTAAGTTTGTCTTCAGTCCGTGACCTAGTGATCCAGTATCGATCTATTAAATGTTACAGACTCCAGAGAGCATCTGAAAGTACATAAGAGCGTCTGCAAAATGGAGAAAATGTAAATATAAATGAAGGTGTGTGTCTGAAGATTTAGACATGCTGCTGGGGCGGCTAAAGTGGTAGCCATAAGCTTACGTTACTTGTTAGCAGCATTAGCTTTATAGATTTAGTGCAAACTTCAGACAACAAACAGGCCTGAGTGGGAAATGGAGTAAGTTTTTGTGTGTGTGTGAGTGTGTGCGCGAGTGTGTGTGTGTGTGTGTGTGTGTGTGTGTGTGTGTGAGTGAGTGTGACACCCATAGACACCCAAAAATGTATACATTTAATTGAACGTTTGATTAATATCTGTTTAGATGAAGGTTTAAAATACCATTGATTAGCTGTATTAAGAGGTGTGTGTGTGTGTGTGTGTGTGTGTATATCTGGGCCACACTCATGTCCTCTTTTGCCACTCAGAAGCACATCCAACTTGTTAATGTTTTTTCATAAGTGCTTAGAAATGAGGCTAAGGCTCATACAGCGTGACCTGCTTGGGCAAGTTGTGTGATCAGACAGTTCTAGGAACGTGATGACTCATTACAGATAACATTTACTGTATCAAATTGTGGCACGATAATCCGCCGGCTTTACACAACAAACAGACGACAGACTCGTTTGTGACACGACACAACAACGTGCCGACTCTATTAATCATCCTGTAACCACCAGGAACGTGTGGCGAACGTTCACAACCCAAACACACATCCTGATACACGTGACCCCGGTAATAACCGACGTGTTTGAACACGCCTTCTTTCTCACACCGCTGCTTTAATTCCGTTATTTTTTTTTAACAGTGATTTTATTTACGTCAAAACACTTTTATTGCCTTTAAAGACCGGCTCTTAATCTTAACATGCCTGAAGCGCTGTGAGAAAATCTCTCATCTGCCTGCAGAGTGGAAACTCAGTAAACATGTTTGATCAGGTTACTGACTGCTGATTGTGGCTGTGAAATCCACACTGGCCTTTTATACAACACTCGTTTCACCATGTTAGGTAGCGCTGATGCCATCTTATTAAGTCTTTAAAGAATTAAAGGGAATGATTCAGCAAAAAAAAGAAAAAAAAAAAAATACACCATTTTATCCCCAAATGTCTGACATTTAGTTTTGAGAACATTAGAAACTTGGAAGCAAAGGCAAAAGAAGCAAAGATTAAATAGAATTAGTTTCTATTTAATCGTTTCACAATTTGATAAATCAAAAATTTTATATAGAATGTTTGAATTAATAAGATTTTTTACAATTTCTTTCTTTCTCTCTCTCTCTCTCTCTTTCTCTCTCTCTCTCGTTCTTGTTTACTTTTATTCAGTACATCAAAAATATCTTTCATTTCTCAGCCCAATCAGAGCGTCACTGTCTTTTCTGGTTATGTTTGTTATATAAGCAGTTATATTTACATACAGCTCCATATATGGAGATTTAGCACTGATGTGAGTCAGTTACAACCCATCATCATCATCATCATCATCATCATCATCATCATCATCATTATGATTTATTTGAAAAATGTAATAAATAGACCAACTTTCCATAAAACGTTTTAGGTTACTTTTAAATCCCCATTTCATATAAAACAGCTGGAATGTTCTGCTCTGTACTGTAATCCTTATCGTAATTATCCCTGTCAATGTTAAAGACGAACAAACGACAAAAACTTTTTTCTTTTTTCTTTACTTTCTTCTTCAGGTGGATATCGTTCTCTCCAAACACCCCCCCCCCCCCCCAAGCCCCACTTCCCAGAGTTTGAAGGTAGCAGCAGAAGCAGCTTTGCTGTTATTGTGTAAAAGAACAGATTAGATTAGTCAGATTATTAATGAGCAACGTTCGCGTCGCAGCTCCTGTGCAAAATTAAAGTCAGACTTGGAAGCTTTAGCTTGTAGCTACTCACCGTTTTCTTACCGATCTTCTCGGTTATTGCTAATAAAAACTAGCAGGTTTTATAAAGGTTTTGTCCATTTCTTTTTTTTTTCTTACTACATCTGCGCTATTTCTATGTCTTCATGTATTGAAAGCATGAACTTTGACCAGAGAAGTGTGTGTGTGTGTGTGTGTGTGTGTGTATACATGTTTTCAGTTCTGATCTGAGAGAAACTGGTAGCTGAATGAACTTTTTGACCTCAGCTGCTTCTGGTTTTTGTGCTTGTTAGGTCACGAGGCCTCTGATGAAGAGAGCTACGGTGTGTCGCTGCAACACGGCCAGTTTTTCACATCAATCTCCATCAGACCAGAAATCTCTCATCCTCCACTGTAGTGTAGAAAAAACACCACAAACACTGTAGCTCTTTCTTTCTTTCTTTCTTTCTTTCTTTCTTTCTTTCTTTCTTTCTTTCTTTCCATCTTTCTTTCTTTCTTTCTTTCTTTCTTTCTTTCTTTCCTTCCATCTTCCATCCATCCATCCATCCATCCATCCAGTTGATATTGCTGTTCCCTTTACAAATCCCTTTCTTCTAACCAATCAGATTCGAGTATTTGACTAAACTCTGTGATTATTGTGGTGTGTGTGTGTGTGTGTCGCTGGCAGGGAAGTGGGTCAGATATCACAGACAAACCCAGGAGAGATAAAACTTCTCTTTTCTTCTTCTCCCCGGACATATTTGTGCAACGTCTCTTGTGCAACTGGTGGATGTTTTTGGAGAAATGTTCTCGCTGTTCCACTAGCTCGGTTGCGTAAACGCTGCTCTCTGCCTTTACAGGCTTGTGCTCTTGGCTCACAGCTGGGCAGCTGTGAGTCGGCATGTTTGGACACACGGGGGTCATCAGGCACTTCCTGTTCCTTCAGACAGCTGGAGCAGGAAGTTCATCTCCTCCACATGCTCACTCCTCATTGTCCATTGTTGAGGGTTCAGGATGATGTAGAGCAGAATGACTGATCTGGAGTCATCTGTTAATGAGCCACATGTGTTCATCTTCATGACTCCACCCGGAGAACCGTGTGGTGAAATGATGCTGAGCTCATCTTTTATTTCTTTCCGTGGTTAAGCACCAGCTTAATAGTGTCCAGGTTAGCATCTCTCTCTCTCTCTCTCTCTCTCTCTCTCTCTCTCTCTCTCTCTATCCTCACCTTTTCTAACAAGTGAAGGAAAGTAAAAACATTTCTTTCTTTCTATCTTTCTTTCTCTCTCTCTCTCTCTCTCTCTCTCTCTCTATCCTCACCTTTTCTAACAAGTGAAGGAAAGTAAAAACATTTCTTTCTTTCTATCTTTCTTTCTCTCTCTCTCTCTCTCTCTCTCTCTCTCTCTCTCTCTCTCTCTCTATCCTCACCTTTTCTAACAAGTGAAGGAAAGTAAAAACATTTCTTTCTTTCTTTCTTTCTTTCTTTCTTTCTTTCTTTCTCTCTCTCTCTCTCTCTCTCTCTCTCTCTCTCTCTCTCTCTCTCTCTCTCTCTATCCTCACCTTTTCTAACAAGTGAAGGAAAGTAAAAACATTTCTTTCTTTCTTTCTTTCTCTCTCTCTCTCTCTCTCTCTCTCTCTCTCTCTCTCTCTCTCTCTCTCTCTTTCAGAAGCCTACTCATCAGTTAGCTGCACTCAGAGCTCAGTGACAGTGCTGGAGGAGGAGAGAATGAAGGTGTGACTTTAGTAGAGAAATGGTCTTTTTTGTCTTCTGTTATCAGGCTCTTTACTGGTTTACAGAGACACTGATATAAGACCATTTAGTTTCCTGACATTATTAATGTTATTAATATGGTGAGATCAGTGGAGGAAGATCAGCTGTTAAATAATTCAGTGACAAATTCAGAACAGATCAATCCTCAGCTTCTGCAGCCTGCATCTGTCTGTCTCTGTCTGTGTGTCTCTGACTGTCTTTGTGTCTGTCTGTCTGTCTGTCTGTGT
>NC_083468.1:24666663-24746663 GCF_030014155.1 Tachysurus vachellii
TGCTTAGAAATGTGTGTGTGTGTATGTGAGAGAGAAAAGAGAGAGAGAGAGAGAGAGAGAGAGAGAGAGAGAGAGTGAGAGAGAAAGAAAGGTGTGGTCCAGTTTCCTGTTGCTGCAGCAGAAGGAAGTGCATGTGTTGCTCAGGTGCAGACACTCGTGTGTGTCCATGTGCGTCCTTGTGTGTCCGTCTGTGTCCGTGTGTGTGTCCGTGTGTGTCTGTGTCTGTGTCCGTGTGTGCAACATGCCTGTGATCCCAGCATTACACAGGAAGGAAGGGTGGCTCCGTTTGAGACTTCCTGTCTTGTAATATGACTGACTGCACCACTCTTTCTTCACCTCTTTTCTCTCATCCTTTTCTCTCTCCTCTCATTACTCTCCTTTTTTCATGATTTTCTCCCTTTTTTAAATTCCATCGCATTCTCTTCTGCTTTCTTCCTCTCTTCCTTCTTTCCCTCATTTTTATTTCTCTTTTTCTTCAACTCACTCTCTCCTTTTCTCTCCATTTTGTGTCTCTTCTTTTTGCCCTTCAGTCTCTTTCTGTCGTTTTTTCACCTTCTTCCTCCCTCTTACACTTTCCTTCTTCTTTACACTTTCTCTTTTATTTTTCTGCAGCTGTCTCTCTGAACTCTGCCTTTGTTGATTTCTTTATCTTCTTTTTCTTTCTGTCTTTCTTTGCTCATTGTTCACACTCTCTTTCCTGCTTTGTCACTTTTTTTCACTTTTTTTGTCCCTACTTGCTCTTTCTTTCTTTCTTTCTTTCTTTCTTTCTTTCTTTCTTTCTTTCTTTCTTTCTTTCTTTCAATCTCACTCTTAACCTTTTGTTGTTTATTATCTTCACTGTCTTTTTGTTCTTTCCCTTGTTTCTCTCACTTCCTTTATTTCACCTTATCCTCTCTCTCTCTCTCTCTCTCTCTCTCTCTCTCACTCTCTCTCTCTCTCACTCACTCTCTCGCTCTTTGTGTCAGAATTCTGTATGTGGTGACATTTCGGCAGTCAAAGTTCACTAGCGGTTAGTGGAAGCAGCATTTCTGAACAAAACTCCCTTTCTCTCTCTCTCTCTCTCTCTCTCTCTCTCTCTCTCTCTCTCTCTCTCTCTCTCTCTCTCTCTCTCTCTCTCTCTCTCTCTGTACCTCTCTCTGTATCTCACTGAGAGGAAAATCTAGCTATGTTTGACATGAAAACTCTCTCTGTGGACTGTAGAAAGAAATCGGAAGAAAATATATTCACGTGTCACTGTTACCATGACAACAAGAAGCATGCGTGTGTTAGTGGTTTAGTCGGTTGTTTTATACAAAAGCAATAATTCGCTTTATTTTCCGATAATTTCTTTATTTCAGGCTTCTGTTTACTTTTTTCAGGTATGGAAATGGAAACTGAGCTATTTTGCTGCTTTAACTCATCATTTGGCGTTTCCAGCAATCTACTAGAAAAAATAACAAACAATATAAAACTTCTTTTCAACTCAGAAGGAACTTTGGTTTCATCACCTCCGAGTTCATCAAGTGATCCAAAATGGCCACCTAAAGAAAACAAACGTTCCACTGTGTATGAGAGTATTAGCTCATTAGCTCAGTCATCATTCAGACATATTGGCTTGTTAAATCTACAACACTGTCTCTACAGAAGGGAAGAAAAATGAATCATATCACTCACAGTTAGTCTTCTAGCTTCTTGCTAACAAGGAAGTGTTTCCTCACCTTTAATTTACAACACTTGAAAATCTAAAATTCGTAATTTCGACGTCTTCCGACACAAGTTTCCCTCGAAATCCCACCATCAAGAATGTCGGATTAATTAAAGGGAAAGTGTGTAAATATATTTTATGTATTGTATATTCTGGCTAGAGGAGGGGGCAGAAACTTACACATAGCTCCTTTAAATCACAAAAGATCGATCACATGATGGTGTCTGGAGTCATTTTCTTTCACTGTGTGAAACTCTCTGATACACTGGAAAAAAAAAATAGATAAAAATGAAAATAAACATAAACATCTTGTAACATTAATTTTTCACATGACCCTTAATGATATTTTTTTTAAAAAATGATTTGAAACAAATTCTTTCAATCCAAAATGAAATAATAAATTAAATAATTATAGATAAATAATTTATTTAATTAATTACATACTTAATAATAAATAATAAATGGTAATTAATTAAATAAGCATATTTTCTTGATTATCATGTCTGTGAACATTTTTAGCTCATTGTAGGGGTTTTTTTTTTCTTATTTTTTTTGGATCCTTTAACTTCCTGACTAAAAAAGGAAATTCAGTTTGAGATAATCTCTGCAGAAGGGAATAATTTCCCGTGAGTGTGTGTGACTGTGTGATAAGGACATGAGAATTCAGAAGAGGAGGAGGAGGAGGAGGAGGGGAGTGGTGGGGGGATATGTGTGACCGGCTGAGCTGATATCCTGTGGTGCATGCTGGGTAATTTGATTAGCGATTTGAGACGCCAGCTCGGGTGCACCGTATGACAGGAAAGTCGCATCATCTCTTTATTTATTTACTCCTGAACTGAACGCTTCCTGTCCAAGACCGAGAGTTTTCATAAACGGGCGAAAGTCTTTGTTCCCACGGTGGACTTATGATACACACTTCTCCGCACTTCCTGTATTACTGTCCCCTGGGAATGTCTCCGTCCCTTTCAAACATCCAGGGATAACAGGAACCCGATTCACAGACGATCCAGGACCATAAAACAAATAATACGTTACTTTTTAACAAATTAAGGATAGTATATTTGGCTAGTGCTGTGCTGTAAGAGGAATAAAACACTTCAGGATTTGCTGGTATTGGAAAATAATACTAGAGTGACTAACAGCGACGAAGCGACAGGAGGCCGTTCATTTCCGATGACGGCTGATGACGTCATTTGGCAACGAAGTTGGAGACTAGATGTGGGCAAAGAAGTCGTGAAAAGGTGGACTTTATGCAAATATCGAGCGACTTGGTGACCAATGGGAGTAAAGACAGTAGAGCAGACACCCAGTAATAATCATTGCTACCATGGCAACCAATGGTAGAGTAGGAAACGTTTACAGGTGACATCGTAGTACAGAGACGAGAGAGACAAACGTAGCATAAAAAAAAAGCAAAAATATTTTGTGTTTTATTTCCTCTCATGAAGAAAGAAAAGAAAATAGATACAAAATGTCATACTACAATCTTCACCACGTTACAAATAAAAACGTAAAGAAGAAATGACTAAAAAGTTTGGATTTTCAGGAGGTTTCTATTTAGGATGAATGTCTGAAAAGACTGATATAATTAAAGAGAAGTGTTTCACATCAGCTCAAGTAGGTTCTCCGCCATATGGCCTCGGTCTCAAAGATCCTCTCGCTCTCCTTCAGACAAGGTAGCGTGACCTCTGACCCCTGCGCTGTCCTCGTGTAGGAGGACGTGGATGTGTGTGGTGGTGTGTCGTGTTTCTTCCTGCTGATGGAGATCCCTCAGCTTCTGTGAGTCCATGTGTGCTCAGGCTGAAATTAGAACAGAGAACAGAGCGTGTGAATGAGGTGTTGTTTTATATCCCAGCGTGGGATTATTCAGCGAGAATATCCAGTGTGTTCGTGACAGCTCGTATACACCGTGTACGTTCATGATAAAGATACTGGAAGATGTGTTAGATACAGATGGCAAATTTATTTGCAATTTCCATGCAAATTGTTCTCAGTTAAAAGATTTAGTATTCAAATGCACATAAATATTTATGAGTCTGTAGATTTACACTGTGAGCGTTTAGAAATACAGCATCACTATGCATTTACTCTTTTCCCCAGAGGTCCAAAAAATGTTTAGTTGTGTTCATGTTCAGTATTTGAACGTCTTTGTCATGTCTCACTCCACAGTGGTGTTAATATGAAGCTCATATGATAGTAGACACTCAGGACTTTGAAGAATTTGTAGTGTTTCATCAGTATTTCAGTTTTTCCCTAAAATACTAGGAGTGATGTATCTATCATCATAGTAAATGGTCATATCAAATCCATTTCTATGCTCTGAGATGAAGTTACCATTGTGATTCTTTGCCTAACGCCGCTTTAATGTGTAAATTATTTCTAGGGTAAACGTATATCAAGTTTTGGAGAGTTTTATTACACATACAGAAAACACACACTGCTCTGTCCTGACTATGGAGACTCTTCAAAAAATCTTCTTCAGCGTGTTTATTATAACTATATGTAAGTTACGTGGTGCGTCGGTGCTGTGCGAGCCTGTGCGAGCCGTTACTATAGAAACCGTATTGTATTAAAAACAAGTACATTTATATAAACCTGTGATTCTCAGGTAGAGTATAGAAAGTGTGAAGTATGTGTTTGTGAAGCCACATGTACTGTATGTGTGTGTGTTTGTGTGATGTACGTATAGAGTGTTATGTGAACAGATGGCTCAGCTTGTCTGCTCCCAGTCAGGAGGAGGAATCTTCACCCCAGTGACCCATCCTCCTTCAGAATCACCTCATTCCAGAGTTTTTATCTACACAGCTTTAGATAGATAACATCTTATGCTTGCTAGTCATGACGTGATTTTGCTAATCTGTGTGTGTGTGTGTGTGTGTGTGTGTGTGTGTGTGTGTGTGTGAGCGTGAGCTCATGCGTGTGTGTGTTTTGGGGGGCTGATAGCTGATCCATTACCAGCAGGCATTTTTTAGGACCATATGGTCCTGTGAGAGGAGATTCCTCAGGACAATTGGATTTACCTTCTTCTGATATGTACACCTCTATGTAACACACACACACACACACACACACACACACACACACACACACACACACACACACACACACACGTAAACAGATGGTGTAAGAATTCTGATGTTTATCGGCTAACACTTTGTAACATAGCAGACTATGTTAGCAGTCTGGTAGAGGATTGCTAATGCTAGTTAGTGAACAATGTGCTTGTGTTTGTTAGGTAACATTAGTAATCGGGCAGTCTGGCATTTGTCAAATAATGCTAATAATATTGTAATGTTAAAATTGTGGTGTTTGTTAGCTAATGCTAATTAAATTTTAACATTAGCATTCTGCATTTGTCAGATAATGCTAATAATAAGGCAGTGTTAGCATTCTGACATTTGTCAGCTAATAATAACAATAGGGTAATATTAGCTAAATTTAGCATTGTGGCATTTGTCAGCTAAAGCGAATACGAAGGTAATGTTAGCATTAAGGTGTTTGTCAGTTAATGGTAATAATATTGCAATGTTAGCATTGCAGTGTTTGTCAGCTAATGCTAATAATATTGTTATGTTAGCATTTTAGCATTTGTCCGCTAACGCTAATAATATTGCAATGTTAGCATTGCAGTGTTTGTCAGCTAATGCTAATAATATTGTTATGTTCGCATTCTAGCATTTGTCAGCTAAAGCTAATAAGATGGTAATGTTAGCATTAAAGCGTTTTTCAGCTAAAGCAAGATGGTAATTAGCATTCTGGCATTTGTCTGCTCATTGTTGTGAGAATGTTTTAATTCTTACTGTATTTCTTCAGCATTAGCATTAGCTAGACAACTGGTTAGTTGTGTACTTTCGTATTTTAATGGCTTAAATAAAGAGATGTAAAGAGACATAATTCCAGTAATGTTAATCTGAACACATCATCGTACCTAAACTCTTCATTTCCTCTTTTTTTCTCAGATGAAGAACTTAGACACAGGTTACAGCAGCTTTCATTTAACTGCAGTTATTAGGATTAATTCATCCTCTGTGGTCTGTTATTATAAACATCTATCAGATTTGTCAGATGAAAGCTTGAGGCTAAAGGCGTTGGATCGTTAATGTCCTTTTAACGATGCTCTGATGACCATTCTTTAGCATGGATGTGCTGTGGCTGGTCGGCACAGGCTAACAGTGAGCGTCTGTGGTCTTCAAGTTGAGCTTTAATTAAGCCGAGAACACATGCTGGACACACTCGGCTGCCTGATGTACAAACACTGCTGGAAGGGTTTAATGAGCACAAGCGGAAAATTAAAGAGAGGCTTCGTGTACACAAGCGTAAAAGTTTCAATGCTAGCACCATACTTTCCTTTATAAAACAGTGACTTCCTTCGAATTCAGTTGTGATAGCAGAATAGACTTGCTCTCGGGAACTGTTTATAGCTTCTGTAGTGTGTGTTTGTGTGTGTGTGTGTGTGTGTGTAGTATAACTTTGTGTTAATCTGTGCTGCTTCTCTCTGTGTGTTGGAGAGCAAGAAGTGATGAACAGTGTAATTGACAGAGCTGCTATCAGCCACCCACGACTGTGTGCTGAAGTTAAAATGTGAACACTCACGCTTTTACTGATCTGTGTGTGTGTGCGTGTGTGTGTGTGAATTTTTTCAAGGCTGTTAGCTGATTAGCTGATTTTCATTCTGTTAGCTGATTATGAATTGTGTGTGAGAGTCACAAAGCTCTCACTTACAGACAGACAGACAGAAAGATAGAGAGAGAGAATCTGTTGTTCAGTGTTGATCTGGTCACGTACAGTTGTCCAGTCAGCAGATTTATTCGTATAAAGCAGGTGTAATATCAGGCAGATTCAGTCACACACTTGTTTATGGCGCCAACCGTGAGAAAAGATCTGGGCTTCAATACCGACTATTAATATGACGGGATCTTTTAACAAAAAACATATATATATAAAAATAACAGATAAAAAAATATTAAAAAAGTTATAAGTTATATGAATCAATACATGGACAAAGTGTTATTATTATTATTATTAACAACAACAGTAATAATAATAATACTAATAATAATTTGAAAAGATGTAGCTATATGCATAAAATTATTATTATTATTATTATTATTATTATTATTATTATTATTATTATTATAACCTTCACCTTCACATAGCATACATCAACTCCTAAGAGAGCCTTCACTCCACACTATAATACAAACTTGGTCGTTCAATAATTTGTATTGTTTGTTAACAATTTGATCAAAAATAGCAGAATTTTTTTAATTCTTGAATTTTTTTTTGCTGGTTTACGCAATCCTGCTCATTATTTCTTGGCATTTTGACAATCAATCAATTTCCTTTTTGATCCTGAGCTCAAGTTACTCAAGTGTGTGTGTTTGTGTGTGTGTGTGTGTGTGTGTGTGTGTGTATATTCCCTGGATTCCTCTCGTCTGGTGTTCCTGGGACCTGCTCCTGATCTGCCACAATGACATTGTTAAATTGTACGTATTATTATTATACAAATTATACACATATAAATTATTATGTGTAGGTATTTGTTAAATTACATGGTATGTGGTATCCTGATTGAAAAAACTGATGAGGTAGATGTGGAGAATGAGGTTAAAGGTCACTACTGATCCACTACTGAACAGCCTGTTAACGATTCTAGAACACTTGAGGATGAATAATTGCATTGGTGTGAACCTGTGAGCTTCATTTCCTCCTTGATATCATTGTCATGCAGAGCTGAGGCTGATTCTACATCGTTTTGTGTTTGTCCCTGAACCAGAATGTGGCCGAGAGCCAGACTGCACCCACATCGAAGCATTCTCTTTTATTTCCCCTCCCTCTGCTGTGTCTGTTTCTGCTTTGGGTTTGACAGCAGCGAGGGAGGAGAACGAGACGAGTGCACGAGCAAACAGCATGCAAAGGAGAATTCCAGAGGTTCGCTTCTGCTAGTTACTATGGCAACGTTTCACACACGCCAACACACATTAGTGTGTGTAATTGTAGGTTACAGTACACACTGACTCCCACCCTCACACCTCCACACACACATACACATACACACACACACACACACACACGTCATGCAGAATGTCTGATGATCCGTAATCTTATTAATAATACGCCTTGGCTGCAGATTTACTTAACCAGTCTTTAAAGAGACAAATAGGAGGATTGAAATGATGCCGTGTTCAGTGTGTGGTTTTGGATGCAGCCCAGAAGTCCATTATGTCCCAGCGGCTCTGCGGACTTTAGTCCAAAAATAAAACGGACGCAGTTTCGCCTTATTTCAAACTGAGTCAATAAGCTAGAGCATGTCTGACATTCATTCTTTCATTCAGGGTTGTGTGTGTGAGGCAGGAATACACTGGATGGGGCTCCAGACTACCACACACAAACACACACTTGCGCACACACACTTACAGGCATGTTTATGGGAGGTGTAAAGAAAGCTAGAGAACTTGAACGGATATAAGCATTGTTGTATGTTTATATACCGGTTTAAGCTTCATGATGCCTACAGATTGAAACTTTGGTGTGTTTTGGTGATCTGCTTCTTTAGCCAGCTGAGAACACAGCGATCACATGACTTGTGCAGGAAATTCTGAGCAAAGTGTTCTCTTCAACTCCAAGTGAGTTGATTGCAGTGAGAATTGAATCAACTCCTGAATTGAATCACCTTAAGGAAGTGAATTGAATCAGTTATGTAATGTTCTGTTGTGTTTTGGATTGGATTTTTTCTGTATGAGCTGCTAAACAGGGACATGATACGTAAACCGAGCCAAAGGCCCGAGCTGTAGTGATGTGCGGATGTGGTGGACTACTTCTTGGAATGCTGTGAGTTCGAATCCCAGGTCCACCAAGCTGCCACCGCTGGCTTGAGGATAAAGGCCCTTTATTCTCAATTGCTCAGTTGTATAAAATGTGAAAAAATATGTCATTCTGGATGAGGGAGTCTGCCAAATGCTGTAAATGCAGTAATGCAGTATATTCTGAATACATAGAAATAATTTGATACATGCCAGTGTCAGAAACTTGTACTTATTTATAGAAATGTGCAGTTATTCATTGAGCGCTAGCTCTGTGTTGTGTATTTTGGTGAGTGATTGACAGTTTAATGAGTATATGCTATTCTATTAAGCATATTAATTTCCGCTTTTGGTTAATTTAATAATAAATGTGCAGTTTGAAGCCAAACCGAATACCAAACAAACCAGTAGACTTATTGCTTTTGATTCAGATGATGGAAATGGAGTGATATTTGTGTAAACAAACGGCAAATCTTTCCAGTTGTCTCAGATAGCACATGGTTATATATGTGAGTACACAAAAATACATCACAAAGCTAAAAAAATATATAGCATGGTAGCTTGGTATCAGTCTAAACTCAGGAGGTCTAAAATTCAAAAGAAATCTGTAGCTGTTAAAGTCTGTTCTGCTTTTTATAGGATATGAAACTGCATACTGTAAAACATCCCTTTAAGGCAAATGTGTGATGCTAATGTGCTAGCTTTAAGTCTGACATATTAGCAACATTATCATTGTAGCTCCAACTCCAGCAGAAATAAATACTAAACGTGCATCAGTTATATTATATTAATAACTAAATTTCAAAGAGTTTCCCACTGAGACGATGGCATTTTAGTTGGAAGGTACCTCATGTTCTAAATATTTTTACTTTTATGCACTCCACCCTGATCTCAATTTTTGGCAGGATGTCGGTAGCAAGGAAATAAAAATGAGATGATCTTTCGTTCTGAGGGTAATTACAGAAATCACTGCTTTCAAAAGCAGAAGTAACAATTACATAATTCACTCCGAGCGCAAATCGAACATTACACAACATCCAAACGGATCAGATCCTCTGTACCAGAGCTGACAGTGGAGTTTATTCTAAAAGGCGAAGCATCTTTCATCACAGTGATCAGAAATCATTTCCAAACTCTTTCATGACAGGAAGTTGGCAAAGAACAAAGATTTCTTTCGAAAGCTTGGCAGAAACACAGAAACACAGAAACACATGATCGGTTGGAAGAACCACGATGTTGCACTCTATTTATTTATTTATTTATTTATTTTTGGATGACAGTAAAAACTTTCTTGGCAATTCATTGTAGCATTTTTTTGGACCCTTCTAGCAACTCCTAAGAGAAAAGTGAACAGCATGAAAAAGGAAGAAAATAAAGAAAGATAGAAAAGCAGAAGAAAATGTTTCATTAAAAAATAAAGGCAATAAAATAAGAGAAATTCATGTTAAATATTATGCATATGTGAATGTTTTATTTGAAATATACACAAGAATGAGAAGTGTTTCTAGTTTTTTATTTCCAGTGTAGATTCTTCTCTTTTACCCTAAAGCTGTTTTTCCCTCTCTGCTCCGACGGCATCATTCCTTTCCTCTGACGTCAAGCTGGGTTTGATCACTCGAGGGTGCAATAAGAACTTCGGAGGAGCTTTGTACAAACGTTGGATTTATTAAAAAAGACCCCACACAAAAAAATTCAGCTTCTGAACAACTGATAAGATGTGATGAAGGAAGCAGGAACAGAAACGTGCTCATTAACCTACAAGGCCAGGATCCAGCAGGAAAACCTGCATAAGTGATCTAGTAGTGAGATCATGCTGTTTCATCGTACTAACCTGCTCTGTCATCTTAAAGGGGAAGATCATCCTGGAGGCCTCACAGCTTGGCTTTATCACTGACACGTCAGCTACAATCACATTTACACCACATTTATTTCAGAATGAACTTCTTTCTTTAGTAGTAACCGCCTTTAAACATGACTGCCTCAAAACGACCACTTCATGACTGCCTTTTAATACGACTGCCTTTAGACACAACTACTTTTTTTTTTTTAAATACGACTGCCTTAAAGCATGACCACCTTAAAATGCTGCTGTCTTAAATACAACTACCTTAAAACATGATGGCCTTTAAATATAGACTGTATTTTAATACTTTTTTAATGCTTTTAATACAACTGCCTTAAAACCTGGACACCTTAAAAAATGACTGCCATTAAACAGAACTGCCTTTTAATATTACTGCCTTAAAACACTAACATGCATGGCTGCCTTTAAACACAACTGGCATAAAACACTACTGTCATAAATTACAACCACCTTAAAACATGACTACCTTTAAATCCAGAATGCCTTTAAATACAACTGCCTTAAAGCACAAATGCCTTTAAACAGCACTGCCTTTTAATACAATTGCCTTAAAACATGACCACTTTAAAACACGATTGCATTCAAACATGACAGCACTTTAATATGACTGCCTTAAATCATTGCTATCTTAAATCACGGCCACCTTAAATCACGGCCAATTTAAAACTTGTCCACCTTTAAACACAACTGCCTTTAAACAAAACTGGCATAAAACACTAAAATCACAGTCACTTTAAAACATGGCTACCTTAAAACTGCCTTTAAACACAACCACATTAAAAAAACACTGCCTCTAAACACAACTACATTTTAATATGACTACCTGAAAACATGACCACCTTAAAATGCTACTGTCTTAAAATACAACAACGGTAAAACAAGACTACCTTTAAACACTACTGCCTTTTAATACAAGTGCCTTTAAACACAACTGCCTTTAAATATGACTGCCTTTAAAAACGGACTGCCTTTAAACACAACTGCCTTTAAATATGACCACCTTTAAAAACGGACTGCCTTTAAACACAACTGCCTTTAAATATGACTGCCTTTAAAAACGGACTGCCTTTAAACACAACTGCCTTTAAATATGACCACCTTTAAAAACGGACTGCCTTTAAACACAACTGCCTTTAAATATGACAGCCTTTAAAAATTGACTGCATTCAACACAACTGCCTTAAAACACGACCACCTTAAAACATAACTGCATTTAAAAACAGACTGCCTTTAAACACAACTGCATAAAACACGACCACCTTAAAACATGACCGCTTTTAAAAATGGTGTGCCTTTAAACACAACTGCCTTAAAACATGACCACCTTAAAACACAAGAACCTCTAAAACACAACTGTGTAAACGTTACTCCTTAACACTGCTGCTTTTGAATAAACCTGACTTTAAAAACAAGTGCCTTTAAACACAAATCCCTTTAAACATGAATTAAAATACTGTGTAACAGAAAGCAACAGACAAAAAGTAAAAAATAAACAAGTTGTGTAGTTGTGTTTAGGGGTTTGAATTTGGTTCTTTCTGATTTTTTGGAAGCCTCACAACACATTTATTTATTAGTGTTATGGGTTTGTCTGGCAAGATGCCACACACACACACACTCACACACACACACACACACACACACACACTCACTCTTCTACACAGCCTCAGCTGCACATTCTTTTAGGGTGAATTCAGCGTGTGAGTTGTGATGTTGGGGAGTGTGGGGTTGGGTGTGTGTTGTACAGTTTGTGTGTGTGTGGCCTTTTGGGTATATTCCCATTGTTGTATAGAGGTGGTGTGTGTAGTTTAGCGTTTGTTGTGTGGCTGTGTGTGTGGTGTTTTCTGTGCTGTCTGTTATGCAGCTCTGTCATTCTGTGGTTGGTTTGTGTGTGTGTGTGTGTGTGTGTGTGTGTGTGTGTGTGTGTGTGTGTGTGTGTGTGTGTGTTATGCACTGTGATGCTGTTCCAAGCCTCATTTTGTAATGCGTCATGTATTGTGTTGCTTGAGGTTTTGTGGTAAGTTGTACACTTTCGTGTTGTGTACATTGATTAACTGGTCATGTGGTCATATTTGTTGTGTTGTGTTATGGCATACAACATGTATGTTCTTTGTGTTGAATTTTTTGTTTTGTTGTAGCATGATGTATAGTATTTGGTTCATGCTCAGGGTTCCCACGCGTCCTGGAAAACCTGGAAATCCTGGAAAATTTATGACCAATGTTCCAGTCCTGGAAAACACATGGAAAATGAAAGAAAACATAAATTGTCCTGGAAAAAATCTTGTTGTCCTGGAAAATGATTATTTTTAAATAGTGATGCTCCGATTGATCGGCCACCGATCATGATCGGCCGATATTGACTAAAAATAGCTAGATCGGTGAACCCCAAAAGCGCTGATCAAAAAAGCCGATCACGTGACGTAAATTACTCGCGCGACTTTTTCACACGTGCATGCACGCGCACAGGTAAACAACAGCAGAGCGGCACTTACCAGTGGCAACATGAGTTCTCCCGTCTGGAAGTTTTTCAAAGTGTCCGATAAAGACGTAAAGTTAGCCGTTTGCAATGTATGTCGTGATGAAATCCCTCGAGGTGGAAGCAAGCAACGGCATTTTAATACCAATAACATGATTAGGCATCTTAGAACACGCCATACAAATGAATATGCAGAGTATGAGAAACTAAACCAGCCAAAGCCAACAACATCCCCATCCCTCAACCAGCCGACTGTGAGTGATGCATTTAAACTAGTAGTGATGTGAGTGTGACTGATGCCTTTTATGATTGAGACATGAAGGATTTTGTACTCTGTGTTAGTAGGCCGAGGCCCAGCATGTTTTGGTCTGAAACATTTTGTGGCCAATTGTTTAATTTTAATATATTAAAAATTTTATTTACATTTTACAAGTAGCCTGGGCCTATGTAACCTCATACCATCCCAAGTTCATCTGGTTGGTAACTACCTGCTTGGCCTCGTTGTTTCTCTGCCTTGTTATTTAGAAAGGATGGCATTGGCTTACAGTAGCTTTCATTATTTTATTTTTTGGATCTGATGTAGTTGGTTCCTCAACTACATCAGACGTTCATAATAATAACAGAAAAAAACACTTGCCATAGTTTTGTCCTTTGTGGCAGTAGCCAGTTTTGGTGTAACAAGTTTTACATTTTGCTGCCAATTATAAAATGTAATCAGTGTATTAAGAGGCGACATCCTATTAAGCTGATCTGATGTGTGTTGGTCTGCCTGACCCCTCTTTGTTTGGAATAATTTTAAGTTACTCTGCCTTATTTGGGAAAGATGGCCTACAGTAGCTTTAAGTTCTCATTTTCTAAAATAAACACTTGGTGGTTCTTCAAGATCTTGACTGTAGCCTATTTATACAGTTTTTTTTCTCAATACAGTTAATTTAGAGTTAATTTCATTTCTAAAAATGGTGCTCTGCTAGATTGTAGATAAAAGATTCCCATTCCTCTGCCATTCTGTGATCGGCAGTGATCGGCAATCGGCAGATCATGATCTTGGTGATCGGTGATCGGCCCCAAAAATACTGATCGGAACATCTCTATTTTTAAATGTTCTTGATCATTTAAAGAACAGTTTACAACTGGTCGAAACAATTAGTAACAGAAAGCGCTCTGTTCAGGGACGCTGAGTTTTGACGGGTTTTTTGTTATGCTGTTTAATCTCGCTGTGACGGATGACGCTGGCGGTTTCAGGTGCTAGGAATGGTTTAAGTGCTCGCATGTTTTCAGCAAATGGTGACGGGTAAGCAGGTTATATTAACCTTGTTAATCTGAATATCATGTGCAAGGGGAATGCACAGCAAACTAAAGCATGCATGACGGCATTGGCCTGAGAAAGGAAAGGGTATTAATATGTGCGGCCTTTTTATTTTATAAATGTTGATATTTCATTCACATGACAAATTGTCTTTAAAAGTATAGTTAAGTAATAGCCATAAAGTGTACGTTGTTTTTAAGACTTCTGGAGAGAAGAACATATTACTTTAGGCCGTGAATCTGTGATCCTTGTCTTTTTTGCTAAATTTGAAATGTCCTGGAAAAGTCCTGGAAAATGATCTCTGAAAAAGAGTGGGAACCCTGATGCTGTTTGTGCAGTGTGGGGCTTGTTAAATTGTGTTTTTTTGTAGTGTTGTTTGTGTTATGTTGTTGTGCAGTCTGCTCTGCGTTGTTTGTGTGGTCTTCGTCTGTTGTTGTGTTGTATCGTTATCCTTTGTTGTTTGTGCTGTGTTTTTTTGTAGTGTCGTGTGACACGCGGTATGTTGACTGATGTGTGTTGTGTGACATGCAGTATGTTGACTGGTGTGTGTTGTGTGACATGCTGTATGTTGACTGGTGTGTGTTGTGTGACATGCTGTATGTTGACTGGTGTGTGTTGTGTAACATGCTGTATGTTGACTGGTTTGTGTTGTGTAACATGCTGTATGTTGACTGATGTGTGTTGTGTGACATGCAGTATGTTGACTGGTGTGTGTTGTGTGACATGCTGTATGTTGACTGGTGTGTGTTGTGTGACATGCTGTATGTTGACTGGTTTGTGTTGTGTGACATGCTGTATGTTGACTGGTGTGTGTTGTTTGTGTTGTATGGTTGTTGTATGATTGTCATGTTGTGTAGCTGATAAGATTTGGTTTCATCACTAACCCAGGAAACTGATACTACAGAGACGGTTAAGAGGATGTTGGTCTTGTGTGGGTCAGTGTGTTTGTGTTTGTGTGTGTGTGTGTGTGTGTGTGTGTGTAGTCTGTACAAAGCCTCACATGACAACACCATGACTGTAGCCTTTGTTATAATGCTGGCTACAGACAGAGTGAGTGTGTGAGAGTGACTGACTGACTGTGTGTGTGTGTGTGTGTGTGTGTGTGTAGCATTGTGAATCGAATTGATTGTGTATAATGAGTGTGTGTGTGTGTGGGGGGGGGGGTGTTTGAATTGAGAGTGTATAATGCCATGCAGATGCAGAGTTGTGGGGTGCTGTTCAATGGCAGGCACTATTGTCCACAGGGTGAATAACTGCACCTCTCTCTCTCTCTCTCTCTCTCTCTCTCTCTCTCTCTCTCTCTCTCTTTCTTTCTGTGTGTGTGTGTGAGAGAGAGAGAAAGTATTTGAGGCTGAACAAGAGCTGTAGAGCTGAACAACAGAGTGAGAATGTAGTCTCCCATTTAAGTCTATCTATCTATCTATCTATCTATCTATCTATCTATCTATCTATCTATCTATCTATCTATCTATCTACCTATCTATCCATGGACATCTCCCTAACTATTCCACTGTCTCAAAAATTTTGACACCCTCCATCAAAATAAGTAAAGATCACTAATACATTCAATCTAATATTTTGTAGCTGTCATTTTTAAGATTATAAACAGTGGTTTAATTGATTACTTTATTAAGGAATTACACAAATGTAATGCTCTGCTCTACTGTTATAAAAAGTAATAAAGCCATTTCTCAGCCTTCTACTCCCAGAACTATGTGATGATGTGTGTGTGATATCAGAGGTCTTTACCTTCCTCACCACCCTCTTCATGCACAATTCTCTCTGTAACTGCTACAGGCTATAAATCTATAATTACCCCCAGTATGTCAATGTGTGTGTGTGTATGTGTGTGTCTGTGTGTGTGTCTGTGTGTGTGTGTGTGTGTGTGTCTGTGTGTGTGTGTGCTCATGTGTGTGTGTGTGTGTGTGTGTGTGTGTTGCAGTTAGTGGTGACAGACTAAGGAAATGTCGAATGATCCTCTCAGTAAACAATGACTCAGTGAAAACTTCTAATTTCCTCTTCTCTTCTCTTCTCTTCTCTTCTCTTCTCTTCTCTTCTCTTCTCTTCTCTTCTCCTCTTTTCCTCTCCTCTTCTCCTCTTCTTTTCTCTTTTCCTCTCGTCTCCCGTTCTCTTCTTTTCTTTTCTTCTCTTCACTTCCATCCTTTCCTCTTCTCCTCTCTTCTCCTCTCTTCTCCTACTCTCCTCTCTTCTCCTTTTTTCCTCTCTTCTCCTTTCCTCTCTTCTCCTCTCCTCTCTTCTCCTTTTTTCCTCTCCTCTCCTCTCCTCTCCTCTCCTCTAGACTAGGTCTCTGCTGACATTAGCAGAACTTTTCCTATTATTTCTGGCTCATAGAATTTTCTCCATTAATTTTGTCTCATTTATTGAAAAACCCTGTGGCAAATTGGATGTGAGATTTTAATAATTGCTTGTTTGGCCCAGAAAAGGTGGGGGAGTTTTGGGGGGGTTATGGTTATTGTGTGAATAATAATACCATAATAATATATCATTTCAAGCCTGATTAGCGTTTTGCCTCCTAAGACTGGTAACAGGATAGAAAAGGGTAAGTATCATTAGGTTGGGTATACACTTGTGTACCTCTGTTATAGTTTGTTAAAGTTTCTTGTTGTCTTCTGTGGCTTCTAAGGAACTCATAAAACTATTTTATTAAAAATAAATCCAGTGTAATTCATTTAAGACTAGTAGCAAGATTAGGCATTTATTCTGTTGTTCAGGAAGTGGTAATTTATTCAGCATCTGGGATCAGCTGCTAAATCAGCTGGGTAATAAAGACAATAAGGAATGTTCCATCAGGTCAGATATTCACAAGACACTTCAAGATTAAATTGACGTAGAACGAAGAAGAGACCAATCCAAGCATAGACATGCGCAGGCGAAGGTTAAGGACATTTCTCAATAGAGAAAAACACGACACTGACTACTTAACATAATGCCGGTGCTGGCTCAGACTTTTCAACATTTGTTCTGATTTGAACCATGAGCCATATGGAAATTCTTCAATGGATTGCAGAACGATAAAAAGCAGCTCATGCCTTTATCCTAGGACATATTTAAGCTGAACCCCTAGACTTATATCTGTGACACATCTGCACCATTTAGAAATATAATGCCGGAGAAGACTAGGTGTACTATAACAAAGATATTTTGTTCACAATGAGTTAAAACGTAGAATGGTTCCAGATCACCTGAAAAAGGAAGTGAATATATTATCTTCCTGTTGCTACCATGAAAATGGAAACATTCATTAAGCATTGAGTTCATGATAAAGGTGGATTGACAGACAAAGAAACATCTTTTACATCTTCAGATCTACTCAGTTGTATAAAGAAACTTGGAAATCATCATCATCATCATCAGGATTTCAAGGGATGTTTTCTATGTATCAAGGAATATATATTCAAGGAATCTCTTTTGTATCATCAAGTGTTTCTTTAGGCTTATAATAACCCCAGAACTCATCAGAAATCTCCCAATTTTTCCAAGGATCTAATTTATTCAGAAATCTCACTGACTTTCTTGGCATTGTCAACAATCACCAACATTTGGAAATGCACAAAATGCCCTCATTATAATCAGAAATTTCAGGAATTCTCTTGACACAATCAGGATTCTTATATCTAGGACTGGGAATGTCCAACGTCACGTGAATGCCCCAGGGATTTTTTTTAAATCTGCTTCACATGCTTTGTGTCCACAGTTCAGGCTGGTGGTGGTGCTGGTGGTGGTCTAGTAATGGTGTGTGGAAGCTCAGAAAATCATCTCAAAATGGCCACTCAGTCACCAGTAAAGTATCTTTGAGGTGTTTTATGAATGGAAGATTACCAGCAGCAGGGGGCACGGTGGCTTAGTGGTTAGCACATTCGCCTCACACCTCCAGGGTTGGGGGTTCGATTACCGCCTCCACCTTGTGTGTGGAGTTTGCATGGAGTTTACTCCGGGTACTCCGGTTTCCTCCCCCGGTCCAAAGACATGCATGGAAGGTTGATTGGCATCTCTGGAAAAATTGTCCGTAGTGTGTGATTGTGTGAGTGAATGAGAGTGTGTGTGTGCCCTGCGATGGGTTGGCACTCCGTCCAGGGTGTATCCTGCCTCGATGCCCGATGACGCCTGAGATAGGCACAGGCTCCCCGCGACCCGAGGTAGTTCGGATAAGCGGTAGAAAATGAATGAGAGTGAGTGAGTGAGATTACCAGCATGAATGTGCAGGAATTATATACTGTATTGGAGTCATGTAAACACAGGCCAGAAGCTCAAAGGAATGTTTCTAACACCATGTGGAATCCATTGGCATGAAAATTTGAAAGCAAACCTTAAGACACTGGTAAAACCCAGGCACTGCCAGTGCTCAGCACATGAGTAAGGCTCATTATGCTGCAACCGCTTGCTTGTATAAATGAGATAACTGTAAGTCACCCTGGATAAAGGCATCTGCCAAATGCCATAAATGGAAATTAGTATGTTGTTCCTACAAAAATGGCCAGTGACTGTATAAATAACCTACAAAGGGAAACATAAGGCTAGAAGTAAAAACTCAGAGGCTAATCCAAAAAACAGGAAGTTATCTAAACACCAGGAATCTCAATAACTACAAACAGACTAAAGAACAGACCCAGAACTAGAACTAATCATGAAAATATGACAGGCAGGAAAACAATTAAGCACAGACTAAATATTTGTGTGAATGTTTTGAGGATTCTGTGATGAGCTGCGAAACAAGCTGCAGGTGTTAATAATCAGATGAGCTGGAGAGCTAGGCACGTTAGCATCGAGTCAAAGCAGAGTCATTCTGAGCCAAAATCCCATAAGACTCCTAAAAACCAAGCCCTGCAGGAATCCTAGAAATTTTGTAAACATTACTGGGATTCCCTGAAATCTGATTGTAAACAGTTCTCAGAAATCTCTCCAGCATCATCGCTACTCAGAATCAGAGAATTCATCAGTCATACAAGAGGAAACAGGCTCTCAGCAGGCCTCAGGTGTGTCTAAAATGAGCTCAAGCACCAGGCATGATGTCATTCTGCGGCACAATTTTTTCTGACAGCCAAATCCAGTGACATCATCTCATGAGCTTGTGCTGTGAGCACAAAAAAAACACAGGCATTGGAACAAGTTTTTTTTCTTTCTTTCAGCTTTTGCGTAGGAGAGAAATCGACATTGGTGCACGCGCAATTTTATTTATCCTGATATATCCCGAGATATCTGAAACGATTCTGTACTCATGTTCTTTACCCCTAATACTTTCCCTTTATTTGGCTTCAAAAATATGAACCTGGCAACCTTAATTTGTGTGTTCATTGAATTTTCTTTCCTTTCCATCACTGCATGAACATTCTTTCTCACATCGCGCTATATGAACGTTAATAGCTATTTTTTATAACGTCGTTCATTTCCACTCTAAGACTCCTCGGCTCTGTCTGCTCCACACAGGCCGTAGTTTGTGTATTAGAGCGTCGTGTCTATATGGGTGACGGCATTAAAGTCATGTCAGCGTGCCCTGCCTTTCCTGATCTGCTGGTTTGTTATCAGACACCGAAGCAATTTAGTTTCACAGAGAGTTTCAAAGGAAGCACCATTTCCCTTCTCTATTTTAAAGTTCTTCTTTGTTGGTTCGTCATGCTACGCTAAAGGCATGTCAAATTTCCGGCTGTAATCAGAATAACTGACGTAAGCATGACTTTGGGATAAGGTGCAACTTCTCAAAACAAAGGTGAAAGAAGATGCTAGAAGGTGGAGCTGAACTCTAGTGAAAAGGTTAATGATGTTTATTTTCCAGTAAAGGGAAGGTAACACCACCATTGTTTTATAATAGTAGCTTGTAATTAGCATTATAATGCTATCTATCATAGTATGAGTGCTAGATAGAAATCTCCATAATCAACAATGGGGCCAATATGAAGCAAAGTTTATGTTGCAACCCATAAGATGACGGCATTTCATTGGCTTTATACATGTCCTTTGCACAATAAAGTTTAATCTAATCTAATCTAATCTAATCTAATTACTTTCCAATAACAGCACACACTGCAGTGTTTTAAATGTTTTTTTTTTTTACATTTTTAAAAATTCCTATTCATTGAGATGTGTGTATGTGTGTGTTTGTGTGTGTGTGTGTGTGTGTTTTAGATTAGCAGTATCTGTTATTTGATATATTTACATTTGTCAGTGTACAAACCAAATGCAAATCAAAGCATGATACAGTGACTGTTGATCAGCATCAAGTGTTTATATTTTCCCAGAATTCTGAGAGAGAGAGAGAGAGAGATAGAGAGATATTTTTTTAATTGTGCAGCTCAGGTGTTACGCAGGGTTGTGTGTGTATTGAAGGTGTATAATAGTCTGCAGTTCATGTAATTCTGGTCACGTCATGGCAGGACAGGATGCAGACTCAGAAGCCCCGCCCACAAACCAATCAAGGAGCAACTGATGCCGTTTGACACACTTTTCTGTACTCAAAGAGTTCATTTCCGTTACAGCTTTTCTGTCATAAACACTTTGTCCTTCACGCTCTCTCTCGTCTATCAACTGTACGATTTGATTTGATTTCTATGGAGGTTCTGCCACATGAGTCCATGTGTCATCGGTTACTATAGAAACGATCATATCTGAGCTGCTGTGCTACAAAATTAAGCAAGATTTCAACTTCGAGTTGTGTCTGACACTAGGATCATTTTATCTATGTATAGCAGTCTGGGAGCTATGACTTATCTACATTCTTATACACACACAAACACACACACACACACACACACACACACACACACACACAATCACAACATCCTCATCATTTATCTCATTAAGGAGTAGATGTGTTGCCCTTTGGTTTACTCTTCTACTTGAGCCACTGTGAGTCTCTCTCTCTTAAACACACACACACACACACACACACACACACACACACACAGTCACAGTGATGACATTTCACCTTTCTGCACACTTTAACACCTTATGCAATTTTACCTAAATATAGATTGCTTAACAGATGGAGCAGCTTTTCTCAACCTGATCACAGAACCTTCACGAAAAGGTTAAAGCTCTGAGAACTAATGCATTGTGGGTAATCTTGCATACTAAAGTTTTAGGGCCTGTAAAAAAACACATGCATTCAGCTTATATCTGAGGGATTATGAAAACCAAATGTTATCAAAGGAGCTGCTGCGTTCCAGACTTCACATGTGGACCTCAGATGCACACACACACACACACACACACACACACACACACATGCTGCAGTGTAGGTATTCATGCAGCAGGTAGGAGGTCATTACAGAGCTCTTCTCATGCTCTTCTACACTCCAGTGTAATTGGTACTTAGTGCTCACCAGAGCAACAGGAATTCTGTCAGAAATGTCCGAAAACTTCTCACCTACATGTTAATGTGTGAGGAAAAACACCGGCAGGAGAGAAACAGAGTAAGGAGGATTATACAACACTGAGGAGAGGAGAGGAGAGGAGAGGAGAGGAGAGGAGAGGAGAGGAAAAAACAGAAAAAGAAAAAAAAAAGAAAGGAAAGGAAAGACTTGCATAGAAGAGTGATAAAAGTAAGGGAGAGGAGAAGAGCAAGAAAGAAAAACTGAAACGCAAGACAAGGAGAAGAAAGTAAAGTGGAAGAAGATCATGTTACGGAAGGAGAAATGCAGGAAAGAAAAACAAAGTAAGAAGGAAAGAGGTGAGGAAAAGAGCAAGTAAAATAGAAAAGAGCAGGAAAGGAAGCAAGAAAGAAGAGGAAAATGGAAAAGAACATTAGGACAATACGAACAGAAAAGAGAGAAAGGAAAATCAGAAGAGGTCATGAAGAGACTGAAGGTAAAAGAGAAGAAACGTCTGGACTGGAGAAAGAGGTGAAAAGTCGAGGAACTGAATCCATAGAGAGAGGTGCTATTTAATAGGAGTGAAGGACAGAGAGAGAGAGAGAGAGAGAGAGAGAGAGAGAGAGAGAGAGAGAGAGAGAGAGAGAGAGTGAGTGGGATGGATGAAGAGAGATGGATGGGGACATGGGGGATGGAGACTAAAATAGAGTGTTGCAGTGTGACTAAGACGCTAATTACATGGAACAGCATTCTAACACACAGTAGAGAGAGAGAGGAAGAGAGAGAGAAAGAGAGAGAGAATGAGTGAGAGAATGAGTGAGAGAGAAAGAGAGAGAGAATGAGTGAGAGAGAAAGAGAGAGAGAGCATTCTTTTACTCATCAGTGCTTAACTAATAAAATGCTCCATTCACAGAAAGCGCCGCAAGGACGATGTTGATCTGACACTTGCTTCATTTCCTCTATAGTCTTTATAGTCTAGTGCGTGTGTGTGTGTGTGTGTGTGTGTGTGTGTGTGTGTTCTTGCAGTCAGAGATTACAGTGATACACAGCTAAACCAATAACTTCTGCCACACATACTGTACACAACTGAACATCCTGTAATTAACACTCCTTATCGTCTGATCGGGTTTTGTTCCTAAAGAAAGTCAAAGATCTAAAGTGGAAGGAAGGCTGTGAAAACATGGAGGATATTTTTTACACTCCCGTCCTTCCTGTCGGCTGTGATCTGATGAAAAGGACTCGTGTTTTTCTGCTAATCTCTCTGTCTTTCTGTGAAAGAATGACTTTCCTCAGGCATAACAAAGCCTTGTTGTTATAAATCTGTAATGTGTGTGTGTGTGTGTCTGTGAATCACTGAGTTTCTGCTGACTAAACAGTTGCTTTAGGAGTGAGCTGCTGCTGATTATCTTCTCTCTCTCGTACCTGTCAGCTTCACAGAAACACATAAATGAAGGCGAGATAACCTGTGTGTGTGTGTATGCGCGCGTGTGTGTGTGTGTATGCGCGCGTGTGTGTGTGTGTGTGTATTTAAGAGTTTTTGTGTTAGTCACTCCAACTCCTTTGAGCACACACACATGCACATGCACACACACAGGTTATCCCTATTCCGCTCTGACTCATTCCTCAACTCTGACTCCTTCCTCAACTATGACTCCTTCCTCATCTCTGACTCCTTCCTCAACTGTGAATCCATCCTCTTCTCTGACTCCTTCCTCAACTATGACTCCTTTCTCAACTATGACTCCTTCACCCTCATCTCTGACTCCTTCCTCATCTCTGACTCCTTCCTCAACTATGACTCCTTCCTCATCTCTGACTCCTTCCTCAACTGTGAATCCTTCCTCTTCTCTGACTCCTTCCTCTACTATGACTCCTTTCTCAACTATGACTCCTTCACCCTCATCTCTGACTCCTTCCTCATCTCTGACTCCTTCCTCAACGATGACTCCTTCCTCATCTCTGACTCCTTCCTCAACTGTGAATCCTTCCTCTTCTCTGACTCCTTCCTCAACTATGACTCCTTTCTCAACTATGACTCCTTCACCCTCATCTCTGACTCCCTCCTTATCTCCGAATCTTTCACCCTCATCTCCGACTCCTTCCTCAACTCCCTCTTTCTTACACTCTTACCGTGACTCCTACTTTTGTTTGTGGAGATTGTTATGCAATAAAAAGCAATGCTATTTTTATCAAGTTTTTCCCAATTCTGCCTCCTCTGCTTCCAGCCTGATGTGCTCTTTTGTCTTTAATCTGGTTAGAGAGAGAAAGAGATGGAGAGAAATATAAAGAGAAGGAGAAAGAACGAGACTCACATGGTGACTAATATTCCCTGCAGTGTGCTCAGCTCATACAGCTGCTGGCTGTTCACTGAGTCACCAGCAACTTTGTTTTTATCTCACACACACACACACACATACACACACACATACACACATACACACACATACACACACACACACATACACACACACACATACACACACACACACACACACACATACACACACATACACACACATACACACACACATACACACATACACACACATACACACACACATACACACATACACACACACATACACACATACACACACATACACACACACACACACACATACACACACATACACACATACAGACACATCACATAAGTGATTTGGTCAAAGTGTGGGAGTAGGTTATGTACATTGCCACAAACCTTGCAGTCTGTCTTGTTCTCTCTCTCGGGTGTGTTTAAATAGCTAAAGACGTTATGCTCTGTACTGCTCATTTCAAGTTCGTGTTTCCATTCCCACATTATTCATCACTTCTGATTCCCTGCACACAGCTCTTGTATCTCTTGTATCACTCGATTTGTCTTGGATCAGCTGTAATGAGCATTAATGACCTGAGTGTGGTACTAATTAACAAACAGGGATTTGCCTCTATGCTTCAGTGAACCAGATCCTCACCTTCCTTTCCTTCATCCAGAATTCTCATAAGGTCCTGAGATATTTAAGTATCTCTACAGTATCCTCATACCATGTATGAAAAAATGTTGTTCTTTATTACGTGTATAATTGTGACAAACGAAGACCATGATCATTAACATGTGTTTACAGTGTCATTCACTCATCTTTAGTGACTGTCTGTCAGGGTCATTGTTTCTTTGTTTGATTTTGAAAACAGATACACTTAAGGATAGCCAGATATTATAGCAGTATAAATATATAAGGTATAAGGTATACATGCATTGAAGTACATTAGATGACATGTATTCTACATTCCTATAGACACACACATTATATATATCAGAGATGAGGAAGGTGTCGGAGATGAGGGAGGAGTCAATGTTGATAAAGGAGTCAGAGAATATTGAACATTAAACTATTCAATGTTTACTGTTCTATAATCTGACTCCTTTATCAACACTGACTCCTTCTTCAGCTCTGAATCCATTCTCATCTCTGACTCCTTTATCAATCCTGACTCCTTCCTCATCTCTGACTCCTTCACCCTCATCTCTGACTCCTTCCTCATCTCTGACTCCTTTACCCTCATCTCTGACTCCTTCCTCAGCTCAGACTCTTTCACCCTTATCTCTGATTCCTTCTTCAACTATGACTCTTTCACACTTATCTCTGATTCCTTCCTCATCTCTGACTCCTTTATCAACACTGACTCCTTCCTCATCTCTGACTCCTTTATCAACACTGACTCCTTCCTCATCTCTGACACCTTCCTCAACTCAAACCCATTTTTTGCTCTCTGAGATGCCCCAAGATCTTGTTCATAATCATCTAGTTGTTTATCTTCAACTACTAAAATTCTGTTTAAAGTTTTTTAAAATTCTGTTTTGCCTCCACCTTGTGTGTGTGGAGTTTGCATGTTCTCCCTGTGCCTCGGGGGTTTCCTCCGGGTACTCTGGTTTCCTCCCCCGGTCCAAAGACATGCATGGTAGGTTGATTGGCATCTCTGGAAAATTGTCCGTAGTGTGTGATTGCGTGAGTGAATGAGAGTGTGTGTGTGTGCCCTGTGATGGGTTGGCACTCCGTCCAGGGTGTATCCTGCCTTGATGCCCAATGACGCCTGAGATAGGCACAGGCTCCCCGTGACCCGAGGTAGTTCGGATAAGCGGTAGAGTGAGAGTGTTTATACTAAATGAAAATGTCTTATAAGATGATTTCCTCTCTACAATTTTTAGTATTTGGAACGACACTAGACAAGAGCTTTCTATTCTGTTACTCAAAATTATTATTATTATTATTATTATTTTTTTTTTGTAGATTAATTAATATGTGGTTCATTTTCCATAGATTGTGTATTTCTCAAAGCATTTCCAAGTGACAGACTTTCTTTGTTGAATTATTTTCCTGTATCATGGTTGTGTGTTGGAAATACACCCCAGGCAACTTTTAACGATCGGTTCCTACTGCACGTTTCTGGCTGAGAGGCTGTGTGTGTGTGTGTGTGTGTGTGTGTGTGTGTGTGTGTGTGTGTGTGTGTGTGTGTGTGTGGGTGTGTGTGTGTGTGTGCACTTGTCTGTTTGTGTAGGTACATAGTACATGTGTATTTGTTTCCATGCCCTGTGTGCTGATTGCATGTAATGAATGAAAAACACTGGGTTTGAGAAAGAAAAAGAGAGATAACAGAAGAGGGAAAGCCTGCAGCCTCTGAAGTATAACTCCCCAGTGAGATTAGTCTGTCTGGTCAAAGGGTTATAGCATTTACACAGGGCAATTTCTCTCCCTGAAGGAAAAGATATATTCAACTACGAAAACACTCATTATCTATAACCGCTGCAGATTGAAGCATATTAGCAAAGGCTTAAACTGGGGGAAAGGTTTAAATGTGCTGTTACAAAAGTCTAAAGATTTGCACCATGGGAATCCTGGGAGTGCTCTAAAACCACCATAAAGCTTTACAATGGTGTGTGTGTGTTTGCAAAGCAACAAACACAGCAGGAATGACGTACACATTGTAGCCCACAATATATCTAAACAACGCTTTTACCCAACTGAATTAAACAGGTTCTCACAGTCTCACACCTCACATCTCTTCCATCCCTCTCTCCCAAAGGAAGTGATGTTATCTCCACTTCCTGTCCATGTGGGCTGATTTAGGACGTCTGTATGGACTTGTGTATGTGTTTGCGAAGGAGTCTATGTTTACTCCAGCAAGCATGTGTGTGGCCCAGAGTGTTTGTTTGGCATGTGTGTGGCTTTTATAAGCTTTCGCTTGCATTTTTGCCTCAGTCTTATTTATTGTGAGTTTGTGCGGTTTGATCTGAGCGGAGGGATTAGATGAGGTCAGGTCAGAGCTACAATCTGAGGTTTGAGGTAATCTGTTTTAATATGGGTTAAATTATGTCGATAAAAGATCGTGTAATTTAAGTGTTGCAGATCAGATCATGAGCTTAATTGAAGACTTGAAGGGGAGAGAAAGAGCAGAAGAACTGAAGAACAAAGGGGAGAGAAAGAGCAAGAGAGAGAGAGAGAGAGAAAGAGAGAGAGAGAGAGAGAGAGAGAGAGAGAGAGAGAGAGAGAGAGAGGGAGAAAGAGAGAGAGAGAGAGAGAGAGAGAGAGAGAGAGAGAGAGAGAGAGAGAGAGAGAGAGAGAAAGAGAGAGAGAGAGAGATGACAAGGTGAAATAAAATAACATAGATAGATATAGTGTATCATGAAGGTAAACCAGATCTATAGTGTTAATCTTTTAATATTTTGCTCGGCACAAACACAGATTTTCAGTGAGTTCTGCTTCTTCACTCAGTATTTTCTATCCCCATTTTTTTATTCTTAATGCCAAGATTTAAAGACGGTGGTGACAGCAAAGGGATTCCCTACTAGGAATATTCATTCATTCATTCATTCATTCATTCATTCATTTTCTACCGCTTATACGAACTACCTCGGAGTGCCAACCCATCGCTGGGCACACACACACACACACTCTCATTCACTCACACAATCACACACTACAGACAATTTTCCAGAGATGCCAATCAACCTACCATGCATGTCTTTGGACCGGGGAGGAAACCGGAGTACCCGGAGGAAACCCCCGAGGCACGGGGAGAACATGCAAACTCCACACACACAAGGCGGAGGCGGGAATCGAACCCCCAACCCTGGAGGTGTGAGGCGAACGTGCTAACCACTAAGCCCCCGTGCCCCCCTACTAGTGTAGAATAGTGTATTAATATTAGTATAGGGTTCCTAATAAAGTGCTCAGTGAGTGTACGATTAGCATGCTTTGATTATCCACCAGCAATTCAAGCAAGTATCCTGCACCTCAAACCACTGATCAATCCGTCGGTACAGTATCTTGTACCTCCATTTCTCTTCAGTACTTCTAAATGAAAAATAACTTAAGCTTTAAGCAGCATGAGCAACGTCTCACTTGCAAATGTGAATCTAATGTAATGCCATTACATCTTCTGTCATCTGCTACCACTCCTGTATCTGATAATACATCTTATTATCACTGTAGGACTCCTGCTGTCCACCTGCTGTTAACTCAAACGCTTTTTAGCTCAATTTTTCATGTTGATCTCTGTAATGTGGCCCTTTCACAATGCCGCTAATCTCTCTGTCTCATCCTTCTTTATTACTCAGAGTGACAGATACTAGATCAAACCCTCAGATGCAGCCTTTCCACCGATTCCAAACGGCCGTCGTAAGTAAAAGAAGTCATTGATCCGACGCGTGTGTGTGTGTGTGCTGTAGGTAGAAAAGAGAGTTCTGCCAAATGACTATTCTTAGTACTACATCCACTTTTTCATGACACTTCCCCTTCTCATAAAACTCATCGGATCTTCATAGACTTCCTGTTAGTCTTAATGGAGCTACAGTGACTTAAAAATAAGACTAATAATTGAATAATCCATTTAGATGGAGAAACAAATAATACCACGAGAAGTTAATGTGCCGCTAAATGGTCTGATCATCTCCTGCAGCTGTGTTGTTATCAGGATAATTAAAAACAGATCAGGGATTGGTCGAAATCCTTCTCCGTCTCTGCTGATAAGAACTGATAAGAACACAGTGTTTGTTTGTGCTTGTTGTGTAGAAAGCAGCTCTCGACTTACCCATGATCCTCCTCTCCAGGCTTTTTACACCTTTTAACGAACCTTGTGTTTTTCACTTTCGTTGAAGCTTCCTCAAGAAGAATGAGGAAGTTTCTGCTGCTCACTGAACAGAAATAAACCTGAAAATTTGACCCCAGTGTGACCTTTTATGAAATAACCTTAAATAACTAGTTCACTTAAATTAAAAGGGTTTTAATCAAGGATTTTAGGATTCGACCTAGAACCTTGAGCCAAGAAAAAGAAAAAAAATGTACACACTTTCTATATTATTATTATTATTATTATTATTATTATTATTATTATTATTATTATTATTATTATTGTTTTTGTTATTATTGTTATTATTATTATTGTTTTTGTTATTATTATTGTTATTATTATTATTATTATTATTATTATTCATAATATTTACTAATTCTTATTTGTTTATTAATGTATGTATTTATTTAAGACCAGTTTAAACCCAGAAAGCTTTGATCTGATTGGACAGAGAAGTACAGGTTTGTTCTCTGTCCGTCAAATAATCTTACGCAAGAAGACATACTGCATCTTAACGACACATTTATAAAATGATCTCGTTTAGATGCTGTATGCATTCTTGCGTAAGATTATTTGACGGACAGAGAACAAACCTGTACTTCGAACTGATTGGACAGAGAAGTACAGGTTTGTTCTCTGTCCAGTCAAACGAGATCATTTTATAAATGTGTCGTTGCTGTTGTTTAGCTGTGCATCGCTCTTGTCCGGCTGTAACCCAGTTAACAATAGAGGCTTCGAAGGAAAATTCCTCCGTTCACTCTGGCTTTCATCTGCTGCTGCTTGTAAAACTCTTGACAGCTTTACTGTCATGACCTTTGACCCTGGAGATACTGAGATTACACAGCTACTGCTAAAACAATTGTCTTTTTTTTCTTTCTGAGAAAACCTCTATCAGTTCAGACAGGTGCGCGAGTTTTCCACCAATCAGAGAAGAGCATTAGGAAGCCTTGATTTATTTACACAAACCTTAACGTATGGCTGTTTAATGAAAACATTACAGCTTTGTTGTCCAAATCTCGGGAATGGGAAGGGATTTCTGAGGAGTCCGACATCTATCTTAAAGGTAGATCACTGGATGCTTATGTGTGTTTGTTAAACTCGAAACAATTCTGTCTTCTCCCAAGTTTGAATAAAAATGGCGACAAAAAAAACGCATTACAGTATTGGGACAGTGTTGTTCTGGATTATATCACACTATCTTTTTAGAAAGAGCCACACTTACTGTAGCTGTAATTCTGCAGGAGATATTAAAGACTGCAGCTTTAGTATTCTACTGAATTACAGCACCGCAATCCATGAGGCTTCACTTCCCATCAACCACTGTGGCCTACAAACATGGCTGCTATGGACTACACTCTCCAGAAAACACTCACACGCTAGCTCTTAGTTACTGAGCTACTGACTGAGCACACCTGGGTTTAATCAACTATACTGTACACACACACACACACACACACACACACACACACAAACTACTATCTACAGTTTACTCTCTGTTTCTGACTATCCCAAGATATTCCAGTTTAAGATCTTTTACTTTTGACTTTTTTTTTTTACCCTTCTCTAGTTATCTGTACAATCTGTCCCTTTGACCTATTTGTCCCATTTTCTGATCTCCTGACCTGTGGCACTGATTTGATCCCGATCCTTTCTGACGTTTTGTATCATTTGATTAAGTGACTTAGACAAATAGGTGTAAATAACAAACTACTTGATTTATTCCTGTTTACTTTCTGATTAATTAGCTGTGAAGAACTAGGATAAGCTCTGGATCTTGTTCCGCACTGAAGCGATGACTGAAGCTGAAGGAATCTCGACGTTCTTGAAGTTCTTGATGTTAGCAAGAAATGAGCGTTTAGGTCGCGAGAGGTCAGCTCACAGATCCGTATAGTTCAAATCGCATGTTAATGAACAATAATGATGATGGAATTATTTAATAGCTTTACAGAGAGACAGCGTGACATCACGATTGGCAGTTTATCGTTTTTCCTAAATGGGTGAGAGCACTGTGACGAGAAAGAAAGTTTGCAGACATTAACTGGCAAGTGAGGACATGTACTTTAATAGTTCTCAAAATGTGAAAAGCGAGCGCTTTGCATGATTCGATCTGTAACCATCGATTCAATGCAAGTCGATGAGAGGTTATTCTGTTAAAGTTTTAAAGCGAGACTACACTGTGTGGGAAAGCTGTGTTTATAATCCCTGTGCCATTGTGTTTTCTGGTGTGACTCGGCATGTTAGCGTGTGTGTTTTCTACATACACTGCAATACACACTGCTGCTAGCTACTGTAAGGTACAAGGAGTTTGCATTTAATGTTTTGAGCCGAATAAAACAGGAGTCTACATTTATTTACAGTGCAGCTTTCTACATGTTTGTACCTCTCTCTCTCTCTCTCTCTCTCTCTCTCTCTCTCTCAGATACACACACACACCTCCCTCTCTGTACCACCTAAACACATTCGATGGTCTCAGATTACTGAGCAACTGGAAAAGTGAAAAGGTAATAATCCACAAACATATACACCAATACACAAACATGCACAGACCCCCCCCACACACACATGCACACACACACACACACACACACACACACACGCATGCACACACACACACACATGCACACACACACAGACCCAGACACAACCTACTAGAAGCAAAACGTAATGCACACCCACAAATTTGCAATGAACACACAGAAACATGCTAACTGCCTGTATTGTTGACATAGACCACAGTTCAGTTTTATTAGTCACAAATACCACTGAAACACACACACACACACACACACACACACACACACACACATGCACACACACACAAGCACACATGCGCGTACATACACGTTCTTTCGGTCTGTATCTGCTCATACTGCAGTGACATGAGCAAACATAGTTGTGGTATTTCTACAAGTCCTACACACAGTAGGCTTGTGATGGAGTGAGAGAGAGCGAGAAAGCAACACTGTGAAAAAGAGAGAAAGAGAGAGAGAGAGAGAGAGAGAGAGAGAGAGAGAGAGAGAGAGATTTTGGTTGAGAATGGTGAATAGTCTCTTTACAGTAGTTTAGCACTTGACCTTTATGAGCCTTGACATTACAGCTTGTCACGCACACACACACAAACACACACACACACACGCATACACACACACAGAATCTGCACACATAAATGGGTCAAAGGTCAAAAGTATTTATATTACATTTGAAGGCTGTTTATTATTCTGAACTATTAATAAGATTTCCACCACTTTTACTCCTATAAAATCTTTAAAAGTAGATATAAAATCTGTATTCTGTAAGCAATAATTAAAGAATACAAAACTTGTAAAAAAAAACACCTTGCAGTGTGTCGTGTCAAAAAAACACAAAGAATAACCTTCTCTGTCCTCGTGGTTCCGCTGTATTGTGTACATAGAGACTTCGCCCATAAATTACATTTTAATAAATAAATAAGTACATTTTTAATGTATCATTTGTATCCTTGAGTCTAAACATTCCTGTAATGTTGCTTCGTGACAATCTTCGTTGCTAGGTTAATAAATTTGATTTGAATAAACACCTTTTGACCAATCAGAACTGAGAATTCAATAGAGTGTAGTATGATGTCATAGTACGATAAAATAATCCATGTTACTATTCTCAGCAGCGATTTCTGATATTTTTCCCGTCTCTGTTCTGCGTGAAAGACGTCTTTCGTGTCTATCTATAGTATCTATAGCAATGTCTGTGTTACGGTGTGTGTTAAACTTTCTCGACCCTTCGTCTGCGTCAACGCAACACTGATATCAAGCAACAGCTGGATGAAAATCAGTAACTGTACACCTGCAGAGTGACCTATCTGCTAGGAGTCCCTTAGATGAACTGCTTTTACATCCAGAAGCAGTGCACAGTCATAAGAGCGACCCCTGGTGGTGTCTCCATTGTGGTGCAGTGTGTGTGTGTATGGGGAAATACATGGTTTCCCTAAGAAGCTGGCTGTAGAGTGTCTCTCTCAAACAATACTACAATAACATGAGGCATGATCAGACTTGAGCTAACACACACTCCTGAAGTAATTATTCCATTATTGCACACACAGCATAGCTGGATGAGAGTAAATTACATCATTGTCCAGACTCATGGTGTGTAGTGTCACTCACGGGTCAGCGCATTGACATCAGAATGTCCGGTGGTCAGGAAACACAGCACAGCCTCGAATACTGCAGCGACAAATTACATTTTATTTGTTATCTATAATATATATTTGCATTCCTGGAGATACACACTGATACACACACACACACACACACACACACATACACAGTGGTATAGAGCTGAATGATATATTTATTAGCTGCTTGAGACAGAATGTATTGCTAAAGTCAGCCATTATTCTCCTAAAAATCAACTCCAGTATGACCAGAGTTTTGTGATTGTTGTGGTCATGCAATGCTTTTTTGTGTGGTGGTTTTGATGGTGCTGATGGTCTTGGTCTTGATGGTGGTGATGACCTTGATGGTGGCAATGGTGGTTTTGATGGTGATGATGGTTTTGATAATGGTGGTAGTTTTCATGGTGGTGATAGTTCTGATTTTGATGTTTGTGATGACCTTGATGTTGGTATTGGTCTTGATGTTGGTGATGATCTTGATAGTGGTGAAGATCTTGATAGTGGTGATGATGATCTTGATAGTGGTGATGATGATCTTGATAGTGGAGATGATCTTGATAGTTGTGAAGATCTTGATAGTGGTGATGATCTTGATAGTGGTGATGATCTTGATAGTGGTGATGGTTTTGGTAGTGGTGAAGATCTTGATAGTGGTGATGGTCTTGATAGTGGTGATGGTCTTGATGTTGGTGATGATCTTGATGTTGGTGATGATCTTGATAGTGGTGATGATTTTGATGTTGGTGATGATCTTGATGTTGGTGATGATCTTGATGTTGGTGATGATCTTGATAGTGGTGATGATCTTGATAGTGGTGATGGTCTTGATGTTGTTAGTGGTCTTGATGTTGATGATGGTCTTGATAGTGGTGATGGTCTTGATGTTGGTGATGATCTTGATAGTGGTGAAGATCTTGATAGTGGTGAAGATCTTGATAGTGGTGATGATCTTGATGTTGGTGATGGTCTTGATGTTGGTGATGATCTTGATAGTGGTGATGATCTTGATGTTGTTGATGGTCTTGATGTTGGTGATGGTCTTGATGTTGGTGATGGTCTTGATGTTGGTGATGGTCTTGATGTTGGTGATGGTCTTGTTTGTTGATGATCTTGCGAGAGCTGGACAGACTAAATGACTAAAGCACCGCTGCATGACTCCTTGAAGCAGGACACCATTGAAAACCATTCACAGAAGGTTATAGCTTTAATTTCCTGGTGTTTGGTGTGTATTAATACTTAAAATAGGTCTAGGCAGATTATCAGACATGTTGCATTTTCACACACCATGGACAGCTATTTCAAGGACAAAAATGAATCGCATGTCAGCGCTCTTGGACTGGAAAGTCAAACTATACCAGTGTACGCTAGAGACTGCAATCTCACACGTCTAAGGGAATGTCTCAGTCTTACACTCTGTGTTTCCTCATTTAGTCATCACTCCTGCCAGAGAGGCGCGCTAGCTCCCACTGACTCCATCTGCTGAGCGTAGTGTCGACACACACACACACACACACACACACACACACACTGTGTACTGCCTGCATCTCTCCACAGGACAACAAGGGGCCCCATGATAGCAGTGTAAAAGGAGGAATCAGAGTGAGAGACAAAGAGGAGGAGAGTGTTAAGAGGTGCGTGGGAAGAGATGAAGAATGAGGATGTGAGAGCGAGGAACAGAGAGAGGGAGGAAGGGGAGAGAGGTCGAGGCACGATGCTCGAAACAGCAACTCTACCTGTCTGCTTTATAATAGACCGTAATGGCAGACAGGTGACTCATTCGAGAGCGAGAGCGAATATGACTCATGGCTCTCGGCTCAACGATGTGCGATAGCTTTGTTCCACGATTTATTTAGTGACAAGCCTGAAATCTCAGTCACATCCTTAATCATCCCTCATTTCCTCTCAAGTGTTCAAACAGCAGCTTGTCAACAAAGCTTAGACTTTTACAAGCTCCACAGTTTCTGTCCATAATTAAAGAGGATTACAGAAGAATTCCTTCAATGTTTGAGGACTGTTGGATTTCTGTTTCTGATTTTATACCGATCTATCTATCTATCTATCTATCTATCTATCTATCTATCTATCTATCTATCTATCTATCTATCTATCTAAATAAATAAATAAACATTTTCTAAAAATATTTGAACTTTTACTGCTTGTATTTTTGTATTTTTATTTTTACTTTTTTTATTTTTATTATTAAAAAAATTATACAATATATAATTATATATATAGTTTACATTAAAAAGTCATTTACATATTTTTCAGATAATATTATATAAATTCTAAAATGCTTTTTTAATATGCATTATATTTTTTAAAATGAATAGATATCTCAATTTTATTCTAATTCTAATGCCTGTTTAAAAATAATAATAATAATAATAATAATAATAATAATAATAATAATAATAATAATAATAATAATAATAATAATAATTGTGGATGATCAAAATCAGTTACATCAATTACTGTGATGTTTTATTTGACCGATTAATTTGTTAAACCTTGGCAATTTTTAGTTTTAAAATTTGAAGGTAGTTTTCAGATTGAAGGTAATTTTTAATGAATAAATGGTTATTAATAACTTATTATGAATTAATTATCATCAACGAATACATGCAGCAAAAAACAGCAGATAACTGTTTGCTTCAATGCTTTTTAATGATCAGGTGAGAGAAAAACTAAGTCTTTTAGTTTTTATTTAAACTTTAGCTCTTTCTTTTCCGGACTGCTGTAACTTCACTGTACTCAGTTTAGTGACAGTAAAATAATCTTGAATCATGAATCTTGACCTCAATACGATGGTCCGCTGATTGTTTCGTAAGAAATAGGAAACTCATTTGTGAATCAATGAGTAATAAAATGCATGTGTTCATACTTGTCTGAAAAAAGAGAAGTGGTGTAGATCTTGTCCCTTGTTATTAAGAGATCCAATGTGAAGTTGTTATATCATCCTATAGAGAGACAAGGAGTTTGGACTTTTCTGGACTTTTTTTGCAAATACCTCAGACAGATATTTGCACAGCACATTTGACACATACAGTATACTGTATCTATAGCACAGGGTGTGATTACACAATAAGACCAGTCAAAATGATCTGAATACTCAAATGTAATGAAACACATTCACATGTGAAGCATATAAAGGCCAAACGGGGCAAAACAGCCATATCTGAGGTGAGAGAAGAGAAGAAAAACAGGAGAAAGGAAAAGAAGAGAAGAGACAATTGGAAGAGAAGAGAAGAGAAGAGAAGAGAAGAGAAGAGAAGAGAAGAGAAGAGAAGAGAAGAGAAGAGACACAGAAAAAATGGAAGAGAAGAGAAGAAACACAGGAGAAAGGAAAAGAAGAGAAGAGACACTTGGAAGAGGAAGAGGAAGAGGAAGAGGAAGAGAAGAGAAGAGAAGAGAAGAGAAGAGAAGAGAAGAGAAGAGAAGAGAAGAGAAGAGAATAAACAAATAAAAAGGAAGAGAAGACAAAAGGGAAGAGGAAGGGGAAAAGAAGAGAAAAGATACGTGAAAAATGAGAGAAGAGAAGAGAAGAGAAGAGAAGAGAAGAGAAGAGAAGAGAAGAGAAGAGAAGAGAAGAGAAGAGAAGAGAAGAAACAGGAAAAAGGAAGAGAAGAGAAGAGACACAGAAAAATTGGAAGGGAAGAGAAGAAACACAGGAGAAAGGAAAAGAAGAGAAGAGACACTTGGAAGAGGAAGAGAAGAGAAGAGAAGAGAAGAAAAGAGAAGAGAAGAGAAGAGAAGAGAAGAGAAGAGAAGAGAAGAGAAGAGAAGAGAATAAACAAATAAAAAAGGAAGAGGAAGGGGAAAAGAAGTGAAAAGATACGTGAAAAATGAGAGAAGAGAAGAGAAGAGAAGAGAAGAGAAGAGAAGAGAAGAGAAGAGCAAACAAAGGACAAACGGAGGGTAAACAGTAAAATGAGGTGAAATTAATCCAAAAATGAAAAGAACAGACAAAGTGGAGAAACTACTGAAACAAAGCGGCTCTCTGAAGAAAGAAACTGAGCACCGGAACAAAGGGGCCTTAAAAAGAGAAGAACCAAAGACCCTTACAGGGAACAGGTGAGCTAATTAAAAGGTGTTCAAGGTTTGTTCAAATACTCTGAAGGCCAAAACAAAAGAAGTAAAATGTTTAGTTGAGACATTAAGAGCACAAGAACCTCAGAGTACTGGTTTAAAGTCCGAATCCTCCTTAATGATGCTCAGCTCCAGTAACATTTCTTGCTCCTGCTATTCACAACAGATCTCAGTTTAATATTACGTTTTATTTGCTAGATATCTGGATCATTTTTATAGAATTGTATCTAAATTCTATCTAATTGTCCTGATTAGATGAGATGGCCTGTTTCCTGTGTGTGAGGGATTTGTGGATTGTGTTAAACCCCACATGCCAGAGTCTGAGCTCATCACCGAGGAGAAGACGTAGAAGTCAGGGTCTCTTAAGAGAGTGAGGGATTCGAACCGGTTGTGTTTTCCATGATCTGCTCCTCTGAGACATCCTGCGTCCTGCTTGATATCCTCGTGCTGGACAGTGACCTATGTTTCCCATCTCAGAGTCCACGTGCTTCCTGTGCTTGGGTTCCTCTTTTCAGCACCGCACTGAGACAACTGGCTCGGCTTCAAAGCACGACTTCCTTCTCCGCCGCCTGGCCTAAAACTAAAGGCATTGCATCCTGCTGTATGGATGTGTGTGTGTGAGAGATAGAGAGAGAGAGAGAGAGAGAGAGACTTTTACTCTGTCTACTTCCTGTCTAAAGGTTTTCCTCAACTGGTGGACTGCCAAAGAGTAGGCGAGTTTATTCTCTGTGGACCGAAAGATGTCTAGAATGAAAAGGGATTTAAGAAACAGAGAAATTAATATTATCTGTCTAAAAGATTCTGCAGTCTGTGTGCAGAAATTCTGCGAGAAATTCCTTCACATAGCAGGATAAGAGGTCAGAATCGCAGAGCGTTGAGGTGTCCGAGGGAAAAGGAAGAGAAATTTACAGATGTTACTTCCTGTGGTTTATTCTTGACCTCGTTACATCTGCATGGAGAAATGTCACAAAGTCTAAACCTGTGTCTCTTAGATCTTCTTACAAAGAGGTATCACATAACAGAGAAGAGAAGAGAAGAGAAGAGAAGAGAAGAGAAGAGAAGAGAAGAGGAAAGGAAAGGAAAGGAAAGGAGAGAAGAGAAGAGAAGAGAAGAGAAGAGAAGAGAAGAGAAGAGAAGAGAAGAGAAGAGGAAAGGAAAGGAAAGGAAAGGAGAGAAGAGAAGAGAAGAGAAGAGAAGAGAAGAGAAGAGAAGAGAAGAGAAGAGAAGAGAAGAGAGGGAGAGAATAAAATAAAGAAGAAAGGAGAAGAGAAGAGAAAAGATTATAAAACAAGATATATGCGAAATGAGAAGAGAAATAACAAATAAAAGACAAGAAGTGAAGAGAAGAGAAGAGAAGAGAAGAGAAGAGATCAGGGGAAATAAGAAATGATGAGAAGAAATTTAACAAACAGCAGAGAGTTAAATGAGAAATGAGAATAAAAATAAAAATGAGAGACGAGAAGAGAAAAAGAAAAAAGAGAAGAGTCATGTCATCATATCGACCGGCCATGACTTTGGTCCTCAGATACCTGAGAAATGTCATGTCTCCTGTGAGCTCGGTCCGTCTTTCCATAGTGATGGAGCCAAGACTGAGAAAAATGTAAGTGTGTGTGTGTGTGTGTGTGTGTGTGTGCGCTGTAGGGGGTGAAGACTACTACAACACTGATGTTCACAATTAATAAATATGCACAAACTATGTGATGTTGTGTTACTTTCTACTGAATGTTTAGTCAGAATACACTCATCACTTCTCCTTTAAAATAAAAGACTGGGATTAGTGACACGAGCAGATGTAGGGCATAAATAAATACAGGACTTTTTGTCCTTATGAGCAACAGGAGGAACCAGGAACACTAGGAACCTGACAGGAAACGTCTTTACTCAGAGCTTTATCTGTCGCTGCGTGTCTGTGTGTTTGTGTTTCTTTATTTTTCTTCTAAAGCTTTTTTGAAAGTCGTTCTACACTTTCAGAGGTGTGTGCTACGGTTGCTTAGCAACACAAAAACTGTACTTCTGTAATGTTGGATGAAACAAGAGACCTTTGTGTGTGTGTGTGTGTGTGTGTGTGTGCGCTTAGGAAATTTGTCTATCACAAAAAGCTGGTGACATGAACGTGTTCTGCCTTCAGACAATACCTTGGAATGCCACCCCAGCACACACACACACACACACACACACACACACACACACACACACACACACACACACACACACACACACACACACACACACACATTCCTGCTGCTGGCTGACATGACCTCACAGGTCAAAGGTCATCTCCCTAAGGACAATCACAGTGCATAGTAGCTTTAGTAGCTCAAAGCAACACTGTGCCCATTGCCTTGCTCATTCATTCATCACTCGTTAATTCAATCTCCTCTGATGGGACTCCTCCCACCAGGCACGGCCTACAGCACCGGGGTGAAAGCTCATGACCTCATGGATAACCTCACTGTTGGATCTAGATCTCATGAAATATGCCTGGAGGTGTTGAGATGCACCTGATGATCCGCTCACACAGGTGTCAGATGCATCTCAACACCTCCAGGAGTGTGTGGAGAGCATTATAGGTTCTGGGAGATGGAAATGTTTCAGAAATGATCGATCTATCTATCTATCTATCTATCTATCTATCTATCTATCTATCTATCTATCTATCTATCTATCTATAAGCTAAAAAGTTTGCACACCCACAGTGGTTTAACTACAAAACATAATCTTTTATTTATCCCTTTTTACCACTACAATAGTGTCCCAGTCTAACAGCAGAACGGAAACAGACGTATCGGATGTTTTTAATCCGTATAAACAATTGAATGATGTGTCTGTGAGTTTGATCTAAAATAAGTCAGGACTCTTTCAGTTCACTTTCTCTTTCAGTGTGAGATGTGTGTTTTTTCCTCTGTTTATAACCTTTTGCTCAAGGTACCAACAGTGGTAGCTTGGCGGTGCTTTATAGAGTTCACAATTTGCAATTACCGTATTTTCCGCACTATAAGGTGCACCTAAGAGCGTTAAATTTTCTCAAAAATCGGCCGTGCGCCTAATACTCCGGTGCGCCTTATGTGTGTACTGAGTTCCAACAATCTGTAAAAATTTTACTGTGCGACTTTGGTAAGCTCTCCACTGTCGGACCATTTCCCGCTGACACGGGGGGCAGATGAGGTCTTTGATGGATTTGTGGGAGAAGATTGATTAAAAAAATAACGTGCCAGCATACGTAGTGTATGTATTACGTATGCTGGTAGCAATAAACCAATCAGAGAACATTACGTAATACATACAGTACGTAAGCTTACCTGCAAAACACCATTTGTTTGTCTAAGGACCCCCGAAAACGGCACCAGTGAAGAGACATGCTTACGAGGCACAATTCAAACTACAGGCTATCAGTTACGCGGTTGTAAATGGGAATAGAGCAGCTGCGAAAGATGTCAACATCAGTGAATCTATGGTTCGGAAGTGGAGGAAGTAAGAAAATGAACTGCGCCAAGTTAAGAAGACACAGTAGATGAGGTCTTTGATGGATTTGTGGGAGAAGATTGATTAAAAAAATAACGTGTGTGTGTGTGTATTGTTAAATAGTAGAATAAAGTTGAACTAAACTCACTGTTTTGCTTCCGTGACCTTTTTTGTAAACCGTATGTTTTAGCATGCACCTTATAATATGGTGCGCCTTATGTATGGGTTAAGTACAGAAATAGACCCCGTAATTGAGACTGCGCCTTACAATTGTGGGATGTGGTAGCTCAGTGGTTAAGGTGTTGGGCTACTGCTCGGAAGGTCATGGGTTTGAATCCCAGGTCCACCAAGCTGCCACTGCTGGGCCCCTGAGCAAGGCCCTTAACGCTCAGTTGTAAGTCACTCTGGATAAGGGTGTCTGCTAAATGCCGTAAATGTAAATAATTCGGTGCACTTTATAGTGCGGAAAATACGGTACAACAACGTCGGGGCGTTTGAGCACGCTCATATTATAATTAAGATATTTACTGATCATTCAGTTCAAATGTCAATGTAATTGTGACTCGTCTGTGGTCACGTCGACGTAAAAAAATAAAATCCAGTTGCTTGCTAGTATGAACATTAGAGTAAAGTAATACAGCATCTGAATCCAGGTCTGTTTTTTTTTAACCAGATCAGAAGTTTGCTTTTTCTACAGCACAGGTTCCCAGATAAGTGAAGATGTTCCTGAGATACTTAGCCGTCCTGCATATTTTAGTGATTTGCTGCTCTAACACACACGACTCAGGGCTGTTAATTAGCTGATTAGTCGAATCCGACTCAGTATTAAAGCAGGAAAATAACTAAAAGACATGAAAGACACGGTGTTCTCAAGGACGGGTTCTGTAAGCTCAGTGAATTTAATTTAATGTGCCTCATTAGGCGTCCAATGACTCGAAGCAGACGACACATTTACTTTATTAAGCCAAGAAAAGTGCAAACAGGCTGAAATTCTCCAGCAATCAGTAGAACAGCTCTCACACAAGCTCATCCAGAAAATACGGATCTGGTAAAGTGGCGGTTTTCAGATTCTAGTGATTAGTGAATAAAATGGTAACATGATGATGGACAGTGAAAAGCATCACGTTGAACCAAACACACAGAAAAACACAAGGATTTGCGGTGACTCATGAAAGTCATAAACAACATATCGAGACGTCGCATCCAATTTCACATCCAATCCCAGATTCATCTGTAATCCACCCTGCAATCCAGACCTCATTCACCTGCATTATTGAACTCAGATCTTTCCTCTTAACCCTTGTTTACTCACATGTATTCATCCCAAGTGTCTTTGTGAACTTTTACCTTTCCAGTATGCCTTTCTGAGCGATTTTGCTTCTTCTCTTTCTCTTGCATTTGATTGATTGTCCTGTGTTACTCTGTTTGCCTGATGTTTCGCCCCTGCACGCTTTTCTCCATGAGTTTGACTGCTGATTTGGATTGTTAATAAACACCTCACCCTTTAATTCTCCCCAGTCATCCATGTATTTTTATACCCCAGCACTGTTTAAGACAGATTAGGATGAATATTAATTCCAACACATGGACTTGTGTAGCAGACGCTCCTCAAAATCATCAGCGATTCGAAGTGTGTATCTGTTGATATGGCAACGTTTTCTGTAAAAAGACATTTATTTAATGCTGATGGAAGGAGTCTCCAGTGTCAGAGCTTTGTAAAAGTCAGGTGAAGTTTTCTGACACAGGAAGGATTCAGCTTGTTTTATTGATTTCATGAGACAAAATGAAACAATGGTGAAGGAACAACTGTTTATATGTTATAATTGTCATGGCCTAGCACCAATCAGTTTATACATCCATGTAGCTGTAACAAGAATAAACCATGCACTATTAGCTGAACTAATACTTACTTAAATATGAATTAACGATGAGTTCATTCGTGTACAAATCACAGATTAATGAAGAATTCTATTCAATTGTATTTTATTTGTATAGCACTTTTAACAATGGATATTGTCTCAAAGTAGCTTTACGGGAACATAAGAAATATATAACAAAAAGTTCAAGATTAATATTAGACTTATATTTAAATGTGTTTGTATTTATCCTTAATGAACAAGCCTGAGGTGACTGTGGTGACTGTGGTGAGGAAAAACTCTAGATGGAATGTACTTTAAAAAACTTTAGATGGAAGAGGAAGAAACCTTGAAAGGAACCAGAAACAAAAGTGAACCTTATCCTCATTTGGGTGACATTGGATGGTGTGATTATAAACTGTTATAAACACCAGAGAGAGTTATTATGAATAATGTCCGTACTACACTCAGATGCATCTTGCAATTGTGTTTTGATGAGGAGGTTGTCCTCATTGGGGGGCACGGTGGCTTAGTGGTTAGCACGTTCGCCTCACACCACCAGGGTCGGGGTTCGATTCCCGCCTCCACCTTGTGTGTGGAGTTTGCATGTTCTCCCCGTGCCTCGGGGGTTTCCTCCGGGTACTCCAGTTTCCTCCCCCGGTCCAAAGACATGCATGGTTGGTTGATTGGCATCTCTGGAAAATTGTCCGTAGTGTGTGATTGTGTGAGTGAGTGAGTGAGAGTGTGTGTGTGCCCTGTGATGGGTTGGCACTCCGTCCAGGGTGTATCCTGCCTTGATGCTCGATGACGCCTGAGATAGGCACAGGCTCCCCGTGACCCGAGGTAATTCGGATAAGCGGTAGAAAATGAGTGAGTGAGTGAGTGAGAGGTTGTCCTCAAACACCACATGGAGTTGGCATCTTCTCTTTGAATGTCTGAAATCTTCAAAAAGCAGAGTCCAACTGGAGCTGGTACATCTCTAGATGCCTCAGAATCCTTACAGGGTTGTTCATAATATTAACCAGCATTAGATAATAATGTGCATTAAATCAGATCCACTGGAGAACTGTAATGAGTCTGTCTGTGTTTTGCCCTGTTTCTGTCAGCTGTCTTGCCCTGCTGTTAATTGTTTGCTCCGCCCACTCGTTTGTTGCCATGGACACTCATTGAACTCATTCATTCCCTCTCGTTTGTTGTCATAGTTACTCATTGTCTCTGCTTTGTGATTGGTTCCTGTCTGATATATATACACTGTTCACTTCCCTGTCGCTAGTCATTGTATGTGTTTCTGTTTCCTGTCAGCTCTGTCTTCTGCCTAGTTTTGCCTGCCTGTCTGTCTGTTTATCTGTTTCTTGTTTTTGATTAATAAATGTTTAAACTGCATTTGGATCCTCACTCGCCTTTGCCGCAATCCCGACAAGAACATGGTTATGGGATGTATTTTGATGTCTGGCTAAAAAGAGATGTCTTTAATTTACATTTAAACACATTGAATTCAGGCATGAATAATGACCACCTTTAAGTAGATGTTGTTAGATATTGTTAAATGTACATGTTTCTTAGTTAACACACTAAAACTAGCACATATCTAATAATCCTATTGAACACTAGTTTTAAATGTTAATATCTAATAACGAAATAGTCTGAGTGCTAAATGAAGTGACAAATGTTAGTGTATTCATTACACTCTTATGGGTAAGGGAGCAAAGCCTAATGGGCAGTGCTGGGTCAAGCAGTTAAAGCTCTGACATTGGAGACTCCTTCCATCAGCATTAAATAAACGTCTCGTTACAGAAAACGTCGCCATATCAACAGTTACACACTTCAAATCGCTGACTTTACACATGATTATTTATGTATTTTTATGGTGATAATGTTAGAAATATAGCTTTACATGGATGAATAAAAGTATGCCTTTTCGTTAATTTTATTTATTTTAAATAAACGCTGTGGTGTAAAAGGATTGTGTGAGGATTGTAAGATGGCGGCGCAGCCACTCTGGATACAATATGGTGCTATTTATGTTTTTTAGCCTGACTATTGCTAGTACACAGACACCAGAGACAGCGGTGTTCATGTATACAACTGCCAGGAGTGAATAAAATACAGAAATCGTACAACATCCAACCTGCAAGTGTGATAGAATTAAATATATATGTCTGTATAATTCTCACTCTCATCTTCTACCGCTTATCCGAACTACCTCGGGTCACGGGGAGCCTGTGCCTATCTCAGGAGTCATCGGGCATCATGGCAGGATACACCCTGGACGGAGTGCCAACCCATCACAGGGCACACACACACTCTCATTCACTCACGCAATCACACACTACGGACAATTTTCCAGAGATGCCAATCAACCTACCATGCATGTCTTTGGACCGGGGGAGGAAACCGGAGTACCCGGAGGAAATCCCAGAGGCACGGGGAGAACATGCAAACTCTACACACACAAGGCGGAGGTGGGAATCGAACCCCCAACCCTGGAGGTGTGAGGAGAACGTGCTAACCACTAAGAGACGTGGCTCAGTGACATAGTTCCGGACTCCGCCATTCAGCTAGATGGGCTCACCTCGTTCCGTGCCGTCAGCAATGCAGCTCTGTGCGGTAAGGCTTGCGGAGGTGGTGTGTGTGTTTACATCAACACAGAATGGTGCAAGAACTCTGTGCTTGTTTCAAGTTACAGCTCATTGCTAGTGGAGTTTGTGACTGTTAGATGCAAGAGGGGAAAACATGCTGGATCTTGTTTTACACAAACATTCCTGGCATGTATCGTGTGGAGCCCCGCCCCCACCTCGGCTACTCAGACCAACGGAGACTCGGAAGAGTACACAGCATCAGTGACGAGCTACATCGGCAAGTGCATTGATGACGTGACCGTCTCCAAGACCATCACCGGATGACTGCTAAAGTGCATGTACTGGTGAAGACTAGAGACCTAGCCTTCAGAACAGGGGACAGGGTGGCCCTAAGAACAGCAAGGGCCAAACTGCACCCGAGCCATCAGAGAAGCAAAGCGCGCACATGTGGCAGGGCATACAGGCGATCACGAACTACAAGACAGCTTCACCTGCCTGTGATAATGATGCCTCCCTCCAGGATGCACTGAATGACTTCTACGCTCGGTTTGAGGTGCAGAACAACGTAGCAGCAAAGGAAGACCATCCCTCCCTCAACGATCAGGTACTCTGTCTACCCATGGACGAGGAAATGAGAACTCTATGCAGAGTTAACCCACGGAAGGCTGCTGGACCACAGACACCATTCCTAACAGGGTGCTCAGGGAATGCGCAGAACAGCTAGCGGATGTCTTCACTGAAATCTTTAATATTTCCCTGAGCAGCGCTGTTGTTTTCATGTGCCTCAAGACAACTACCATCGTCCCTGTCCCAAAGAAGTCTACAGTGTCCTGCCTTAATGACTATCGTCCCATTGCACTCACACCCATTGTAATGAAATGCTTCGAGAAGCTTGTCATGAGGCACATCAAGACCATATCATCAAGTTCACAGATGACATGACCGTGGAGGGTCTCATCAGCAAGAACGACGAGTCAGCATACAGGGAGGAGGTGCAATAGCTAATTGCCTGGTTTAGAGCCAACAACCTGTCTCTGAATGCTGATAAAACTAGAGATGGTTGTTGACTTCAGGAGAGCACAGAGCGACCACTCTCCACTGAACATTGATGGATCACCTGTAGAGATCGTCAAGAGAACCAAATTTCTTTCTGTTCATCTAACGGAGAACTTCACCTGGTCCCTCAACACCAGCTCCATCACCAAGAAAGCCCAGCAGCATCTTTACTTCTTACGGAGTCTGAGAAAAGCCCATCTCCCTCCCCCCGTTCTGACTACGTTCTACAGAGGGACCATTGAGAGCATTCTGAGCAGCTGCATCACTGTCTGGTTTGGGAACTGCACAGTCTCGGATAGTGAGGACAGCTGAGAAGATCATTGAAGTTTCTTTTCCTTCTATCATGGACTAATTTAGAACTAGAACTAATGGACGAGCCTAATTTAGAACCAGTTCTTTCTTTTTCGACAGCAAAAGCACCGGCTCTGAACAAGGAAAAGTGGTTCTTAAGTAGCACCAAAACGTTGCTGGTCTAGACCTAAGAACCGCTTGTGTCAGAGGCTGTGGGCGGGGCTGTGGGCGGGGTTACTGTTAGCGCATTTGATAATGTACCTTAAGTATACTAATGTTTAATACACTTTTACTTTACCGCGATATGACACATTATCAGCACACACGATAGTAGGTAGCGACATGCTAAGGCTAACTATTTTCTGTGTTAATGATAAAATAACGTTATGTACTTTCTCGATAACAACCTCTGTTTATACAGATTACAAGGAGCTGCACGTACACGTTGGATTCGCCGCGTTTGGGTGTTAATGTAGGTTCACAAAGCCATGAGCATTAACAGTAAAGCAACATCCGCCATTGTTGATGTGTTTGTGTTTGTCGCTGCTGCGCTAACGTTGCTGGGACACGTGACACGTATACAGTGATGTCAGACTCGGCTCTGTGACGGCTCTCTAGCCGATGGAAAGGCAAACCGGTTCTTAGAAGGTTCACCAGTGGAACCAACTTTGAACCAGTACCAGTGCTAGCTCTGAACCAGCACCCGGTTCTTTTTGGTGGAAAAGGGGCAGCTGTCTCACATTTCAGTTGTTTGCTGTTTTGCACAATACTTCACAATACCTCATGTAACTGCTGCTATAATACTGCATTTGTACATATAATGCATTTGTACATCTGACGCTGTCTTTCTGTATAAGGAAGGCAGGATAGTATTGCGAGAGTGATAAAATGTATGTGTGTGTGTGTGTGTGTGTGTGTGTGTGTGTGTGTGGTTAAGGTTGAGCTGTGCTATTAGACAATTTCATTTAGTTGTCAATTAACAGAGGAGGTGATGTGTAATTAGTTCAGGCTCTCTGAATGAGGTGCCTGCAGGGGCTCAATGCAGCGTGAGACAGACAGGAAGTCCCGGAGGATGAACTCTATCTAGACACAACACGGCTTTCTGAGACAGAACAGAGAAATAAGATGTGAAAGAGGATTTTTTTTTATCCTCTACTGTCTACAGTATGTCCTACTTTTCTCTCTTGTCTAGCATCTTTTAGTAAGCCGTCTCATCTCGTCTCGTCTCGTCTCATCCTCGTCCTCATCTTCCAGAAGATTGTCTTTATCGCCGATGGATACGAGTCTTGTTTCACTGTTTACTTACTTAATCTGTCTGTCTGTCTGTCTGTCTCTTTCTCTTAAGGCTTATCTCCTGGGACGACATCAGTGCTGCTTCAGAGAACCAGTGAACTCCTTTAATAAGGGGTTATAATGTGAAAGCTTCCTAATGGAGGAACTATGGAGGAATTTTATCCTTTAAACTCTCTGTCTAAAGCATTCTCTAAACACTCAAACATTTTTACAGTCAGGACTCTGAGAGGTGTGTTTTTCTCTCTGTTCATAACCTTACACTGAATTTTAGTGGTTGAAGGTTAAACTTATGAACAAACACTCAGGAGTCAGTCTGAGCAGAGTGTTAATATCACTGAACACTGAAAGACCCTTTAATGAGTGGAGATAATGTAGTGAAATTGTAAATTAATTCATTTAACCGAGTCTGCTGTCTGGTGTAATCTACAGAAACAAGCGAGTGAGTCTGGGAAAGTCTCTGGAGGGAAGGAAAAGAGAAAAAGAAAAAAAAATCTGAGATGATTTCTTACAAAACGGCATGATGCTATTCTGAAAAAATGTTTTTTTTTTTTTACAGAGGCACCAAAAACCAATTAAATAATACACCTATAAATATGTCATCAGAGGGCATGTAGGCATTTTATATAAATTCTGAAGGAAAAAAAACGGTATATAAAAATTTTATATTTATTATATTTTACATTTAAAATTTATATTTATTTAAAAAAAACATTATTTTTTTCCTTTTTTTTTTGTCACAGATCCACATTGTCAAAATTTTTTAAATATTGTTTTTATTAAGAGATTTTCAGTTGTTCTGAACCTAAATCTGTTTTTATATACAATAAATTAATAAATTACAATAAATAAATTACAATAAATCTCTCTCTCTCTCTCTCTCTCTCTCTCTCTCTCTCTCTCTGTATGAACTGATCTGATCTGAAGGCGATGCAGATACTTCGCTCACAGCAGTAGACTGATTACACCAGTCTGAGCAACGGAGGATAGAAACAATGGAAGGGGAGGGATGAACAACTCTATAGACTATTATTTCTGTGTGTGTGTGTGTGTGTGTGTGTGTGAGGCAGTGAAAGATGGAGTCACTGAACTGTGACGGGGAGTGAAAACTCTGCCCTGATATACAGCAAAAGATGAAGAGCCTTATAATGGAGTTTTTAAGAGCTTAAAATAAATGCTGTGCAGCAGGCTTTAGGTCTGTCACACACACACACACACACACACACACACACACACACACACACACACACACACACTTGTCTTTGTCTTTGTCTTGCTATCCTGGTGAGGACCTTAACATTTCTAAACACCTCCAGTCTGCCTACTATTTTGACACTGCATGATGATTGTGTGTGTGTTTGTGTGTGTGTGTGTATAAAATACAATAAAACATATAGTAATATATAAAACATTACTGTACTCTATGAGAGCTTACAGTTTACCACAGTACTTTATTCTGTTTTACTTATTGGAACTGATTTCATGCCCCACAGTGTTACTGTGTACAGATATTTGTATAGTCATTTTAATAACGGACATCGGACATTGCCTCAATGCAGATTTACAGAAATTTAGAAAAAAAATGTATTTAAGTGTTTTAAATTTAAAATTAAGTTAGTATTTATCTCTAATATTTATCCCTAATAATCAAGCCTGAGGTGACTGTGGTGAGGAAAACCTCCCTGAGATGATATGAGGAAGAAACCTTGAGAGGAACCAGACTCAGAAGTGAACCTCATCCTCATTTAGTGACACTGGACAGGAAATAATGTCAATGTCAATAATGTCTTTTCTTTACCAGTTAATAGTCCAGTGGAATTAATCAACCAAGAGCTTCTGAGGAACTAACAGGTTAATTGCTGTATTATAAGAGGATAAAAATATTTATGTGATGTTATAACAGTATAATATAACAGTAACTTGACACTGTGTCTGGCCACAATGCAACACTGTGTTGTTTATTAGTTTTATAAAAGTAGATGCTGTGAATATTTCCTTCCTTACGCTGCAAAGTTGAAGCTTAATCCTGTATAATTCAATTTATTCACAATTCCTAACCCAGTGATTGTTCTCTGTGCCATTGAAGATAGAGTAAAAGGTAAAACGGCGCCCCCTGTAGTTCACACCCTGTGTTTGGTTCAGCAGGAGGCTGGATTTCAAACTAAGCTGGAAATAGTTGTGTTTGAGTTTGGTAATGACATTTCATTAGTGAATGCTGATACAGTACGTGTGTGTGTGTGTGTGTGTGTGTGTGTGTGTGTGTGTGTGTGTGTGTGTGTGTGTGTGTGTGTGTGTGTGTTATGGTTGCTGAAAGGAGGTGAGAATTATATGCAGGGTCACAGGAGACACTCTGCAGAAATGAGAAAGCAGCAGGACATCCATCTTCACTGGAGTGTGTTGATCTGGGATGGTTGTAATGTACAAGATGTAATGCTGTTACAGATCTGAGACCTGGGACACTCAGGGGAACGTCACTGAAATGTTCACGTGATACATGTGACTGAAAATATCTTCACTCTTCACCTGGAAGGTATAGTTGTGCTAAAGGACTAAAGATATTTAGACACCTGACTACAACTCTTAGGGTTTTAACATGAGCAGAACATCTCAGTCCAGATTTATTCTCTGTTTACTGTTAATGATCTCTTCTCTTCTCTTCTCTTCTCTTCTCTTTTCTTCTCTTTTCTTCTCTTTTCTTCTCTTCTCTTTTCTTCTCTTCTCTTCTCTTCTCTTTTCTTCTATTCTCTTCTTTTTTCTTCTCTTCTCTTCTCTTCTCTTCTCTTCTCTTTTCTTTTCTTCTCTTCTCTTCTCTTCTCTTCTCTTCTCTTCTCTTCTCTTCTCTTCTCTTCTCTTCTCTTCCCTTCCCTTCTCTTCTCTTCTCTTCTCTTCTCTTCTCTTCTCTTCTCTTCTCTTCCCTTCCCTTCTCTTCCCTTCCCTTCTCTTCCCTTCCCTTCTCTTCTCTTCTCTTCTCTTCCCTTCTCTTCTCTTTTCTTGATCAGTCGGCTGTGTGTAGTGTCCGGATTAACTGTTATCTGTTTCCTGCTTTCTGTTTTCAACTTCCTGTTTTTTCACACTTCTCTAGTTCTTCTCCTTCCTGTGTCCTTTAGTGTGTGACCTGGAAATCAATCAGAGTCCTCCGTCGTTAACGACGTATCGATTCTTCCAGTGTGCTTTGAAGAATAGGAGAGTGTGTAGAGAAGAAGTTTTCAGAGAGAAGAATCACAGCTACGTCCTAATGCACAACTGTTTCCTTTAATCTATTGTCTAAAGGCCAGGATAGAAATCCTAGACACTCTTTACATTTCAATCCTGTTGATAAAATGAGCAAAAGGTGTCTTCGGAGGTCTCTGTGAAATGGAAACTGGAAACCTGTAGCCAAGCAATATGTGGCTGAAGAACATCTGAAGGAACAGGTGTCCTTGAGGCAGGTCTCTGAATGACATGTCTTTGAGGTACATATTTGAAGGCCCTGTCTCAGAGGAATATGTGTCTGTGGAATGTGGGTCTGTGGAAAATACGTCTAAGGAACAGCAGTATGAGGATGTTTCTGGGAAATTGGAGCATGTCTTTGAGGAACAGCTTTCTGAGGAATATCAGACTGAAGAAAAGCTCTCTGAGGAACATGTGTTTGAGGAGCATCAGACAGGAATATTTGTCTGGGAATATTCTTCAGTCATATGTCTGAAGAACATATATCTGAAGAGCGTGTCTGAGGAACGTGTCTAAGGAACAGGATGTCTGAGGGTCATGTATCTGAGTATCATGTTTGAGGAACATGTGTCTGAAGAACATTTCAGAAGAGCATGTGTCTGAGTAACATGTCTGAAGATCATGGCTGAGATTCATGTATCTGAGGAACATTGGTCCAAGGAACATCTCTGGGAAATATATCAGAGGAACATGTGTTTGAAGAAGGTGTCAGAGGAACATGCGCCTGTGCATCTTTGAGGAAAATGCTTCAAAATGATAGCTCACGAAATACCACATTTCTAAAGAACATCACTTCCTCTCTTCAGGAACAGAGCAGGTGTCTCAGAGTAGCACACTTTCCATTCAGGTGGCCACTTTTGGCCTTTTTCAAATCTGTTTCTATAACAACCATGAGGGCCATAAAAAAGATGTAGATGAATGACTCAGTGTGTGTGTGAGTGTGTGTGTATGTGTGTGTGTGTATGTGCCAGGTGCTTGTAATAAGTTTTTATAGGAAGCTGATCCCTGGTTGTTTGAATTTGTAGACAATTTCACTGCATTGCTTCATGTTGTAATATGCGTGCTGGTGATGATTAGAGAGAAATATGATTCAGATATGATTCAGACGTCTCTCTTGGGGGAGCATCAGCTGTAATTATCCACAACAATCATCTGTATCCTGATGGGGTTTGGAGGCAGATCCAGAGGACTGAACTTCGCCGACTTATTTGCATCCTCTCACACAGACGCTCTGCCCACGCAGGCTTTAACAGCGAGATGTTCTGAGCAGTAACACGAGAGAGCTCACTCTCAGACCTCGTCTTAATGCACGATGACTCACCGCCGCTTTCACGGCGTCCTGCTTGGCTCGCACTTCAGCAGCCAAAATCACTGAGCTGTTTCTACAGTCCCTGCATCTCAGACAGAACCACTCCAGTCCTGAGAAAAGTGTAACGCTTCACTGAGCACACAGGGGATTGGACCGGGTTTACAGAACAACCTGAGGGATGGAGGAAGAGTGTGTGGGTTTTGTGATGGTTGAGTTTTTACAGCTAGTGAAGAAATAACTAACTAACTAACAAAAGAAAGAAAGAAAAAATGAAAGAAAGAAAGAAAGAAAGAAAGAACATCTCAAAGCTCTCAAAACCACAAAAAAACTAATAAATCTCATTCGTTCATCTTCTACCGCTTATCCGAACTACCTCGGGTCACTGGGAGCCTGTGCCTATCTCAGGCGTTATCGGGCATCAAGGCAGGATACACCCTGGACGGAGTGCCAACCCATCGCAGGGCACACACACACACTCTCATTCACTCACGCAATCACACACTACGGACAATTTTCCAGAGATGCCAATCAACCTACCATGCATGTCTTTGGACCGGGGGAGGAAACCGGAGTACCCGGAGGAAACCCCCGAGGCACGGGGAGAACATGCAAACTCCACACACACAAGGTGGAGGCGGGAATCGAACGCCCAACCCTGGAGGTGTGAGGCGAACGTGCTAACCACTAAGCCATCATGCCCCCCAAAAGCTAATAAATCAAAAAGAAAAACTAAACAAATGTAAATGAAATCTACAAAAATAATCAGGTTGCATCTGAAATCTAAATATTCAAAATTCAAACGTAAAAGAGAAAAGATTGCAAAATGCTATTTTTTAAAATAAAGAAGACACCGATAACACTAAATTCTAATAACTGCACGTGAAATCAAATCAAATTAAATGGAAAAGACAAAGAAAAGACAAAGATTGTTCCGAATTTTTTTTCTGAAATAAGTAATTAGTCAATAAAACTAACATGAAAACTACAAACAAGCAAAGAAAAACTGAAGAAAGTAAATTAAAATAAACAATAACTAAGAATGCCTTTCAATGTTTCAAAGGTAAAAACACCAGGGGTTATTGTTGATATAAACATTAAAACAAATACAAAAAAATAAACTAACAAACAAAAAATAAATAAAAAAAAGCAGAAAGACTCTTGAATTAAAAAGAAATTCTGAGTCATACGTTATTGACACTAATACGGAAACCACAAACAAACAAGCGACCAAAAACAACAACAACAAAGTCTGCCATGGAAACAAAACTCTCACTCTCACTCACTCATTTTCTACTGCTTATCCGCACTACCTCGGGTCACGGGGAGCCTGTGCCTATCTCAGGCGTCATCGGGCATCAAGGCAGGATACACCTTGGACGAAGTGCCAACCCATCGCAGGGCACACACACACTCTCATTCACTCACGCAATCACACACTACGGACAATTTTTCCAGAGATGCCAATCAACCTACCATGCATGTCTTTGGACCGGGGGAGGAAACCGGAGTACCCAGAGGAAACCCCCGAGGCACAGGGAGAACATGCAAACTCCACACACACAAGGCGGAGGTGGGAATCGAACCCCCAACCCTGGAGGTGTGAGGCGAACGTGCTAACCGAAAAGACAAGTGAAATGATAAAATCATTTCTAAAATATAAAGACTTGGTCATTATTTCTTGAAACTAACAAAAAAACAAACAAAAAAAAAAACCCACAATAATAACAATAATAAGCTAATAAAAAATAATAAAGTAATAAAATAATAATCTTTGTGGACGTGTTTTAGATCAATTTTAACTTTGTTGTTCTTATTAAGCCTTGTTCTTGATCCTCTTCAGCACGTTGGTCTGCGATTGCTTTTGAATGAACAGTGGTGTGGAATGGAATCAGTTGAACTGGTTACTTTCCAGCCCCCAAGTCAGTTTGTTGAAGTTTAATATAGAATCATCATCCACAGAACTTTTAATTCAACACTGATGAAGCTAATGTTGCTAAGAAGTCCATGTTTTCTATAAACATCTGCCTTAAGCCACATCCAGTTCTTTAGTAATGACGTTTGGTGGCTGCCATCTTAGACAAAAAGAAACTTTCCTTGCTAAATTGCATACCCAAGGGCTTGTGTGGCTGCACGCTAATGTGATGTATAATGTGCTTGTGTTTTTTGTTTTAAATGTAGCAAAGCATGTATTTATTTTGGTATGTTGTGGTGTGGGAGGCACGGTGGCTTAGTGGTTAGCACGTTCGCCTCACACCTCCAGGGTCGGGGTTCGATTCCCGCCTCCACCTTGTGTGTGTGGAGTTTGCATGTTCTCCCCGTGCCTCGGGGGTTTCCTCTGGGTACTCCGGTTTCCTCCCCCGGTCCAAAGACATGCATGGTAGGTTGATTGGCATCTCTGGAAAAATTGTCCCTAGTGTGTGATTGCGTGAGTGAATGAGAGTGTGTGTGTGCCCTGCGATGGGTTGGCACTCCGTCCAGGGTGTATCCTGCCTTGATGCCCGATGACGCCTGAGATAGGCACAGGCTCCCCGTGACCCGAGGAAGTTCGGATAAGCGGTAGAAGATGAATGAATGAATGAATGAATGTTGTGGTGTTTGTCAGTGTTTGTGGATTTTTAGCTCTTCTGCTTTCAACGGCTAGTCAGTTTTGTAGCAGAAAAAAAAGACAATAAACACTGTCTGAATCCATGTGTTGTGTATAAAACTGTATTTTACTATTTACAGTTTAATTAGTTCACATTTTTTGTCTGGTTTTAGATCATCAAGATAATTTTAAAAAACATTGTTTTAAATAATAATGTATATTTCCTGATCACCGTTGGTTAAACAGAGTTTTGGCTCCACCTTGTGGTCAAGCTGCGCAGCTACACTATTTTCTGTGAGGCTACAGCGACGCGTCAGAGCGACCGGGACTGATAAATAATCCTTACAGTTACAACGAAATATACTTTTTAAACAAATAAAACATATTAATGTGATAATTGTTTTCTTATTAATGAATTCAAGTCTATACGTCCGCCTTTAAATTACTCCTTATAATGCTTTAAAAACAACTAGCAAGGCAAAATGATCACCCATTCTTACAGAATGGATTAATCCGTTTCCATGGAATCACGCAGGCCCTTTTTCGAAGATCCAATCAGAATCGAGTAGAGAGAGAAGCAGGAAGTAAACGCAGTCCTTAGTTGTATCTTGTTTTTCTGTGATATGGCGATAAATTGGAACGATGATATACTTTAATAAGGAAATCTAAAATATTAAGCTACATATTAGGCTACATATAAGCTATATTTCTGTAAAGCTTCTTTGTGACAATGTTCATTGTTAAAAGTGATATACAAATAAAATGTAAATTAAAATGTATTTTTAAATTATATGATGTGAAATGTCCATGAAACACTGAACTACTTAAGGACTCAAACTAGTCGCCTATGTGTATATATATATATATATATGGGGGGGGTAGAGAAGAGGGATAGAGATAGAGCGAGGGAGCGAAAGAGAGATAGAGAGAGGGATGAAAGAGAGCGGGAGCTAGAGAGAGATGAGAGAGATGGGGGATAGAGAGGGGGAGAAAGATGAAAGGGGGATGAAAGAGAGAGATAGAGGGGTGATAGAGAGGGGGATACAGAAAGGTATAGAGAGAGGGATAGAGATAGATAGAGAGAGGGAGCTAGAGAGAGATAGAGGGGGATAGAGCGGGATACAGAAAGGGATAGAGAGAGGGATGGATAGATTGAGAGGGATAGAGGGAGAGTGATAGAGAGAGGGAGCGAGAGAGAGATGGAGCAAGAGAGAGAGAGAGCGAGAGAAATTGATAGAGAGAGGGATAGATAGATAGATAGATAGATAGATAGATGGATAGATAGATAGATAGATATGCAGCACTCAGTTATACGTTCAGGTAAAAAAAGTCACAGGTTTTCTGCATCCAAACCACGTGATTCAGCTCACAAAATATTTAAAAGTTACGTAATGGGGTGAAGAATAAATGTGAGAATTTGATGCTGTGAGGTGGACCAACAATCTGCAGGACAAAAGAGCAATATCTGTATTTTTCAGTGGAAAAAAGAGCTTAAATCTACAAGCCTGAAAGGTTTTTTGGTTTGTGTCTCTTTCTGAACCTTAAAACAGAGTATTTCATCATCTCAGATGGTTCCAAGTTTGCAGCTCAGAACCCTAAACCCATCATTTCGAACAGTGTAGATAAACATTTCCACCTGCAGAAGGAGTAAAACATTGCAGCAGATCAAACCTGACAGGAGATTTGCTGCCACCTAGAGGACTAAAGATGTAATGCACACTCATTTTAGCACACTGAAGGCTGTGGAGATAAATGTTAAATCTTTTCTTCATGTTTTGGGAAGTGAAAGGAAGCCAGAAACAGCAGGAGGAAACCACTGAAATACTCACTGAAGTAGCACAAAATGGTCAATAAAGTATAATTTTTATCATTTTTCACTTCTAATACATTATTGTTTTGTGTGTGTGTGTGTGTGTTTAAATACATGATGAGTGAACTGTAAAGCAAAGCTAAACTTTACAAAACAAAAAGCTCAATAACAGAACAAAAGATTTGTAAGTGCTTAAAAAAACTTTATTTTAAGATAAATGTGATTTTTTATTTTTTTTGAGTCTTCCTTTAAAGAAAAAGTATTTATTCTCACAACATATATAACAGACAAAAACAGCCCTCTGTGTCTAAAAGGAAAGAAAATAGAAAGAAGAAGAAGACATTGTAAAAGGAAAGTGTTAAGCAGGACACTGAAAGATGGGCGTGTGCATGACGTCACTCGAACCTTCGGACAATCTTTCGCGCTCGTGCCAAAAACTCCGTCATTCAGCTCCGGTCGCAGGTCGCGCTCGGATGCACGGGGCTCCTCGTAGAGCTGCGCGCGAGGATGTGGACTAAACACAGTGGTCTCTGTTGAACTGCGAATAATAATTTGCCTTTAGGGTTTAAAGCTTCAGCAGCACTTAGACACGGAGGAGCTGAACTGGGCTTTAAAAACTGACTGCACGCAAAGGTAAAGTTCATATGTTTCTATTTGGTTTGTATTGGAGTAACATTTCTCCTAGAATAACAGAGTAATGCTGTACAATAGGGAACAAGCTTTATGGTGTATCTTTCACCTCTAAAACCTCTTAATTAGACCTTGCTGATTTACCTTTATTCTAAAATGAAATAGTCAGATTCACTTGAAAGAAAAAGTTGAACGCTTTCTTCATGCACCTCCAGGTACAAGTACAAATATGATTTGCAACCTTTATTTTCTAAGTTTGTGTATTGGTTTAATGCGGGTTACAGTTTGCCCATTTGTCTTGTCACCTGGTTAAACAGTAACTGCTGTGAACTGCTGGGAACTTCAGAAGTGCATCATGTGGAGTTTAGAAACAGTTGTCAGGTATTTGGTTAATGCAGCCTAAGTTTGTTTTAATACATCAACCAAAAAGAAAGAAAGAAAGATTTAAACTGTTCTTTATCCTCTTAGAAAGATACATCAGTGTCCTTAAGCTAGAGTTGTGTATCTTAAATTATTGTTAAAGTTTAAAGATACATATTAAGTATACACATGTTCCCTTTAACAACAACCCTAGCTACAACCCTAGCAACGTGAGTAGTGCAGTTTGGCATATTTATTTCTGTTATTTTTGAGTGCTATAGACTTTCTTTCACTTATGAATATTTATTTACCATGACTTGTCCAACCCTTTGCTTCAGAGAGCTCCATCTAGTTAATAAGTGATAAGAGAAAGTAACAGGAAACTGCGGCTTGCTGCTTGTAAATGAATCGTGTCTTGGTTTCGCTTCAGACTGCAATGTTTGCGCAGTGACCCTGCTATGGATTTTGGCAACGAGGTCGATCTTTCCAACAGCAACAGCAACATCATCGCTCCTCTGTGGAAAAAGCGTGCCACGGACCAGGTCTTGAACGGCAACCAGAAGCCCAAATCAAGACCTCTGAGTTATCAGATTGACGGTGTGCTTATGGCAGATTTCCCTGTGGAGGACAAGTGCTCTATCACCCTTACACAACCTGCAGAGAAGATCACCACTCCACAAGGAACCATGGTGGTCAAACATGTTTTGAACAAACCTGCCCATAAAACTCGTGTTGTTAGGAGCATTAGCATTGGGCATCTATCCAGTGGTCGCTTTTCTTTGGCTAGGTTCAGATCAGAGAATAATAATGAATCTGTGGACAGTAACCAGGTGCCTAAAACCACCCTATCTAAAAAAACTTCAAATGGCTTGAACAAAAAGGAGGCCAAAAGAGATCGTGATCCTTTAAAGCGTCTGTCCAACCCATTTACCCTCATCTCTCAGAGAGAGCAGATTGTTTTTGCGGATTCCTCCCCAGATAAACGAACCCCACAGAAATCAAGCTCTCCCTCCCAGAATACCTCTCAGCAGCATTCTTCTCCAGTCACTCTTCGAAATTCTTCATCTCAGAGCTCAATATCTAGCACTCGTTCCCTTTCTTCTTGCTCTTCTTCCTCATCCTCTGTTCCCAGCACACCATCCGAGCCCTTTACCCCTCAATCTCCGACTCCATCCGAAAGCAGCACAGTATCTCCAGTTTTATGCCAGTCCTCAAGCTCCTCTCCAGGGTCCGAAGTCAAGTCACCCCTGCCCAGCATGGTCCTTAGCACACACAGCCCTGTTGCATTAAAGATAGGCACCCAACAGCTCATTCCTCATAACCTGGCATCTGAAAGACGGCCAGGCAAAACTAGCCAATCTGGGGGGCTGACAGACCCATCCACACGTTCCCTTCGTGCACGCAGCATGGTGGAGAGTGGCTCTTTCTTCTCCAGTAGTAAGAATGTTGAAGAGGCGGATGGTGAGGATGCTCCAGGGCTGTTCAGGAGGGGCCTGAGGTCTACATCATACCGCCGGGCTGTGGTCAGTGGTGTAGAACTGAATGTCCCTTCTAACCTACTAAAAGAAGTTCGGGAGGTGAAAGAAGGACCCAGGAGTCCACGACCCACCAAAAGCAAGGTGAGTGCAGCTTGAGGTGAAATAGGACCTTGTGCATGATGTCAGAGAAAATCTGCACCTTTTTAGCAAGATACAAACTTTAAACTATCAGGAGAACCATCAAAGAGTATACCTTAGATGATAAAACCTCAAATTCTGACTTGTATCCCATGATAAAACAGGTATTTTTGGAAGGCTGAATGTATGTTTGCACATACTATACTGTAACATGCTGACAAAGTTCATGTGCTTAACATAAGCTGCAGAAAGCTCCAACGTAATCCAAAGCATAAATCTTTTCAACAATATACTAAGTCATATGACCAGAAGTACATCTGTAACAGAACACTTTGTCGTCAGGCTCAAAACACGTAACCGTTAGACAGTTGCTACTTACTGGAAATATGAACCTGTGTTTTGCTTTAGTAATTAGACTCAATGTGCTGTTTCACAGATCACTTAGCACAGGGCCGTTGGCTAATTATGGCTTTGTTAATATTTATTGGAGTGTTCCACAACAAGCTGAGGCATGTCTGTGTTCTATTTTATGTTTTGTGGTCATTATACAGAGTGTAACACAACAACCTACATGATTTTTTGTACTGGCGCCCAGCTTACTGTCCTTCACGTCTTCACACATAGACTTTAACCTAATCTCTTCAACAAACACTGATACACTTAAATTATTTTCACTAAGGTTCAATATGACAAAAATATATTCTGATCATGTAGAAATATTTCTAAAACATAAAAGGTGTATCATAGATCATTTAATTTCATTTAATAATTATATTCCAACATCAGGTTGCCGGCTAATCAGCCGACAATCTTATCTGTCAGTTTGTTGAAATCTTTAGACTCTGTCTGATTTTCTTATCCATAAAGATAACAGAACACTTCCATTACCCATGCTAGATAATTATGTCCCTAAATACTGTGAATACAAGTAACAGAAACAAGAAATATGAGGTATTGAGCGTCGAATGACGTTATGAAACAGCTGCCATTGCAGTATTTCAGAATTATGAGCGGGCTCACCACAGAAATGAAGGACGTCATTGTTTTTAGCGCTCCAACGTCCTTAAATGAGTTTAGACACATGCAAGGGACAAAGGGTGTATAAAGGGGACATCGAGGTCAAAGAGTTGAAAGGATACGAGCAGGTAGAAATGGACCGTGTCCTCAAACGTCCCTCTCTCAGAATCTAACAAACCAGTGTGACCAGAAGAGCTACAGTAGAAGCACCGATAGACACTCGTGTGTTTCAAGGCATTTAAATTAAAAACATACATATGATGGGTGGAAACAGAACACACCAATACTGATATGATATTTGGAATTATTGAAATGACCTCATGCTAACTGTTGTCAACGACTGAGTGAGGATTTTATTTGCTGTTAGCTTTTTAAGACTGTTATTTAACAGATCAGAGCAATGGTTAATTGCTAGCTGATGTTTTCTGCAGAGTGGAAAGAAGAAGAAACTACAGACCCAGAGAACATTTGACAGTGAAGGTAAGACCTGCTACATAATCTCTTAGCCCAAGCGTTAAAAATTTCTGTCAGGAGACACCAGAAATCAGTGCAAAGTTACAGTAAACAATTCAACACCTGTTCGGGGAAAGGATATGGCAGTGCAACAACATGTTTATTTATGGGTGTGGTTAATATCTTTTTGTGTTAACGTTATCTTGCTGTACTTTGACCTGTGAATTTCTGAACCTCTATCAAACTCGAAACTTCTTGTTTGGTGAACATTTAACATACTGCCAATTTAATCTGAAGTAAAGTTTTACATCCTTCATGAATAAGTTAGTTATATTTGACAGATGTATGTTGTTAGCATCGAGCTAACCCGTCCAATGACATACGCATGGGGTTCTTGTGGTAAAATTCTTCTAATAGTTCAGAAGCATTTAACACGTTTTTGAATGTTATTTGTTGTGTCCATGTAATGGCATTTCCTTTGCTTTCTGTAGCTGCCAAGATGTTGATGATAATCATTTCAAACTGAAACTGAAAAGATCAGGTTTCATGTTCATAGATTTCTAGGAAATGATAAGAAAGACATGTATGTGTGTGTTTTCATAGTCATCTCACGATTGTTTGATGATTGCGATTTTTGGCTTATAAGACGGTGTAACATCATTTAACAACTATTTTCTAGTTAGTTTATAACACCTACGTTTACTGACAATCTGTTTTGGTACCAAAATATCATTTCGTATGTAAATATTTATCTTCTACCTCATTCATTATTTAAAATGGATCAATACTGACCAGATATTATCTGTTTGGTGACCTGAAAAAAGAAACCTGTTGTTACTAATACGGAATACTGGCAAACAACCAAATAAAATTGAAAACAACTAAATAATTGGCAAAAAAAAGGGTCAACATTTGTAACGATAGCTAAAATCTCAGCAGCTAAGTGTGATTTTTTTTTTTCCAGAATGAACGTCAAGCTTTGATCGAGTTGTTTTAATGCTATCTGTCAGTGAAAAGAAAAAACTTATAAATCTAAACAGCTCACTTTGTATTCAGATAGTAGCTACAACCTTCACGTCATCATCAAAACAAAGAAGAGTGCTTGAAGGCTGTACAGACGACATTGATGTCGATTTTTTCATTAAGAAGATTTGGTTGTAAATGTAAAGTTTCATTGGAACTGCATGAATTAGTTTTACAACAATTTATTTCTATTCAAAGCATTTCTATAATAAACATCATCAAGGTTGTTAGCCACTTAATTTCCTTTACCCAAACCAGCTCACCACATCATATACAGTACCTCATTATTTTCACACACAACACACTGTAATCCACTGTTATGACATACTGTCCCACCAGGAGCTTTCTAAATCCACTCAAACTATAGAACAGCAGCATTCAAATAATATATAGTCAGTTATGAACAGAGTGGACATTGGGTGAAAAAAAATCAATCTGGCAACCTCATTAATAGATTCTAACAATGGATCCTCTTGAGCAAATGGTTTGGAATGCTAAAATCGGTCATGTATATTCGTGTGCCTTTATTTTCTGCAGAAGATGAAGTTCTGTATCAGAACTACCAGGAGAAGGCTCTGCACAACGACTCGGATGAGGACGCTGAATCCAGAGAGCCCAAAGCGGACGAGAGCATCGTGGTGCAATACAAACCTATCCGGACGTCCTGGAGTCAGCTCAGTGTGGTGAGATGAAACAAAGACACATTTTTTTGAACATATTGTGAACATGAAGAACACACACATTTTATCACAAGCCAGAAACCAGATTTTGAGTATCAGTGAGAGATGCGGTCAAAATATCATGCCACCTAGTCGCCTCACAGCTCAAGGGCTTGATTCTGAGCTCAGGTTTCTGTCTGTCCACGTGGAGTTTTACATGTTCTCCATGTGGGTTACCACTGATGGATCCGATTCCCTCTGGGACAGTTTTAGACTCCCTCTCATCCCTGACCAGGATCGAGTCGTGCATCACTTTATTTGTAGTTTAAAATGCTACAGATCTGGGGCTTGGATTCTATTTTAAATGAACGTCAACATTTTTCTCATATCATCTGAGTGTCATTTTAAAAACAGTGGAGTTCTAAATGCTTGTAACACTCTTGAGTAAGCATGCTGTGATTTCAGTTTACTTGAATATCCATAGATCTTCACACCTGCATACACACCTTAACACCAAACCCCAGAAGCCACTTAATAAACAACATCTCATACTGCAATCCTGCAATACTGTCATCAAGTAACACCAACCAGCTCACCACCTAAAGGCAACTGGCATCCTGCCCTAAACAACAACACCCCCCCCCACCCCACCCCAAACACACACACACACACACACACACACACACACACACAAAAACACACACACACACACAAAAACACACACACATCAATGTGTGTTTATAATTCAGCAAATATTTAAGAAACATAGTGGTGGAGTTAAGGAATGCTGGGGCTATGAGGAATGTGGTTCAGTCCGGTCACACGGGAGTCCCAATCATACCCGCCCTGAGAGAAAGAGAGAGAGAGAGAGAGAGAGAGAGAGAGAGAAAGAGATATTGAGAGGAACGCAATGAGATAAAAACAGATATCCAGAAAGAGACAGAGGAACACATGGAGAGACAGACACATTCAGAACCGCAAGGATACAGAACAGAGGATGACGGACAAAGAGAGAGAAATGGAGAGAGAGAGCGACAGAAATATTAATACATTTTAACAGTTCGAGGGAGAGAGAGAGAGAGAGAGAGAGAGAGAGACAATACTAAAAAAGGGAGACAAAAACGTTAATGCATAATGGAGAAAGTTTTAATAATTCTTTGACACACACAGAGAGAGAGAGAGAGAGAGAGAGAGAGAGAGAGAGAGAGAGAGAGAGAGATTAATACATTTTAAGTGATCTGAGAGAGAAGACATTTATGAATAATAGAAGATGGAAATAATTATTTATGCATTTTAAACATCTTTTTTGTAGGAAAGGCTAAAATGAAATTAGTCCTAATTCTCTGTTGCTAATATAAATGAGATAAATCTTATTTTAGCGATAAGGAGAAAGACGAGTAATGAAAGGCTAAAGAAAGAATAAGGGAGGGAATGAAAAGCAGAGAGCTACTACATCCTCAGGGAAATGGCTCCAGTCAGGGCACGGCTCCAGCTCCTTACTCGAATTCCGACAGATTCTACCCCGTGGAAAAAATGCAGAAAATGTGGAAGGCTGGAGTTTTATGAAGATTCTGTTTGTGGAATTATGTAATCTGGGTTAAGTCTGGAATGATGGGAGACTTTAATGATGTTTTCCACTTCTGCTGCTCTGTAGGCCGGAATGTTCTGGAAACATTACAGTGACACAGAGGGACTGAGAAGAAGTTATCAAAGAATCATCTGTGTGTGTGTGTGTGTGTGTGTGTGTGTGTGTGTGTGTGTGTGTGTGTGTGTGTGTGTGGACCAAAACAGACATAGATACCTACAGTTGCACTACGTATTCCCACCCACATACTATCACAGGGCTGGCACCACTGAATGTGTGTGTGTGTGTGTGTGTGTGTGTGTGTGTGTGTGTGTGTGTGTGTGTGTGTGTGTGCATGGACACACACAAGGAAAAACGGGTTAAATCTTTTTTTTTTTTTTTTTTTTTTTTTTTTTTTTTAAGCCCATCCTGCGAGGAGGCTTAGAGATCAGATAGAGTAGAGTGTAAAGCCTCGGCTCTCATCCTGTGTCACGTCTCTAAAATTTATTACAACAGGTTTTGCCTCTAGTAACACTTAAATATTGATTTTTTGATTCTTCATCCTTTATTCAATAACCTGGAAATCAATCAGAGAATATCATTCTCAAATGACCTTACGCCTGTTCCGTTCCCTGGGACTTTCGATTCTTTAAGGCCCTCGGCGCGATCGAGGATGGAGAAGTTTCTAGAAGTGATGTTTCCTACTTTAATAAGACACCTGACTTGAGCCCAAATTCCAATAAACGCATAAAACCAAAGAAACCTCCAGCCTGCTACTCAGTTGCATGCTCGGTTGCTCGGCAACATATCGTATGAACATAATTTCTAATATAAAAACACATTTGCATGCTTGACAAAAAGTTAGCCAACTGTTAGCTAAATGTTAGCCAACGTTTCATCTACGAGTAGTTTTAATATTTTAATTAAAGATGAATTGAGTGTGTAATCGCCGGTGTGTATATACTATATGAAGATATAGAGTTATAAAGTTAATAAAGCTGGGCGTAGGTAGTGAATTGATCACTTACTTGCATTAAAGTGGCGCTAGCAAGGATGCTAGGACGTCTAGTGTGGCAAATGTCTAGTGTGGCAAATACGTTTGTCCTTTCAGCAAGGATGCTAGGAAAAGCCCCGGGAGACAATTTTAATACGACCTGCATGACGTCACCGATTTTCTATAGCCTCGGGCTCGTAACCTCATCTTTACTCCTGATTCGTAGTTTCTGTCACTGCGTTTCTCAGAAGTGTCTGGTTTCCTGTGGTCGAGGAGAGAAAATATAATTTTGATAATGGATGACGCTTCCCGATGTCATCACCTGACTTCGGTGTGTACTTTGCCTCCTGGCTCCTTCAGTGCCCAGGTAAAGTTCAATCAAAAGATTAGATACTGCAGACGTGTTGCTTGGATACGGTTAGTGAAGAGCTTGTGCTGTCAACCCTGTCACTTCTCTTTATTTCCTATCCTGTGTTTCTCCATTTGTTATGTTTAGTTTGTCCTGTATGTTTACTGAAGGTACTTCTGAAGGTAGCGCTATGACGATATAATCCAGAGTGAGTTTATGAGATCAGGAGGTGAGACTGAAAGTGAGAGAGAGAGAGAAAGAGAGAGAGAGAATGTGTATGCTCTGGGCTAGCACCAAAGCCAGACAGCTGTCAGAATTCAAAAGCAGACAGTTATTCACATCTGGTTCCACCTTTAACTCCCAAATAACTATCTAGCTCGGGTTAGGATCAGATTTCACCTGTTTATGTCATGACCTGTGTTTTATTACTACTTTTTCCTCCGTTTTCATTTCATTTCAGTGCTCATGCTGGGTGGCGTATCTCACCTGGAGAATAATAATTTTTTTAACTGCGATTTATGTCATTTTATTTTATTAATTGTATTTTATTTGGCTTGTATATAGGGGTCACGGTGGCTTAGTGGTTAGCACGTTTGCCTCACACCTCCTGGGTTGGGGGTTCGATTCCCGCCTCCACCTTGTGTGTGTGGAGTTTGCATGTTCTCCCCGTGCCTCGGGGGTTTCCTCCAGGTACTCCGGTTTCCTCCCCCGGTCCAAAGACATGCATGGTAGGTTGATTGGCATCTCTGGAAAATTGCCCTAGTGTGTGATTGTGTGAGTGAATGAGAGTGTGTGTGTGCCCTGCGATGGGTTGGCACTCCATCCAGGGTGTATCCTGCCTTGATGCCCGATGACGCCTGAGATCCCTGTGACCCGAGGTAGTTCGGATAAGCGGTAGAAAATGAATGAATGAATGAATGAATGAATGAATGAATGAAATATCTGTGTTCAACACAGAGGCAACTTACATCCTACTCAATGTCACAACCATCCTGTGACACAAAATATCACAGCTGAAGAATAATTTTTTTTACATGGTTGTTACTGTTGCTCTGATTGACACGCAAGAATTTTTTTTTTAATCATTCTCACTTTTACTCCCTCAGAGAGAATGAAAAGTCATTAGGCTTGATGTGGATTGGTGCACAGTTTAGTTCATAAACAAAGGACACTTATTGCTCTCTTCCACAAACGTGAGCTCTGATTGGTTCTTCTTAAAAACTGGGATCTGGAGTTCAACAGTGGTGTAAAGTGTAACCCTTTTTTTACAAGGTCATGAGGTCAAAAAATCTACACGTCCAATACAGGTGTAGAGTAATCATGACTCAATACACAGCTGCATTCTGTGCAATCGGGTCCTAAAACGCAGCGACATTGTTTAAATACCAAACATAAGCAATGAACTTCATTATGTTCATCACACACCTAGCATCAACAGGCCCATGTTTACTGAGTTACACCTTTTTAGCTGAATTTTGAAAAATAAAGTCAATTATTCCGTCAGTGGTTAAAACCACCGTTCTCACAAAATTAAACACAAAAATGTATTTAGTAGCATTGAATTGTGGACTCTGTTCTGAGTAGTTAGTGTTCTCCTCCAAGCATGGTTCACTTTCTTATGGATTTTAGGTCAAGCTGGTAAAAGTAATCATCACTGAACTGCTCCTGTATGTAATCTTTTTTTTTTTTTTTTTTTAAATTATATTTTTTATTTTTACAAAATTAATTAGAATTATTCAATTATCTGTTTATTCATTTTGACTTGAACAATGACTTTAGTAATAGAAACGAATTTAAGGAGGCTTATCGGCTCATCACAAACAGCAGCTTTTCATGCACTATGAATATGACTTTACAGCTGAAAAGAATTCTGTTTTAAAAGAGCAGCGCATAAGAAAAACAAAATGGCTCTGCTTGACTGGATGTTGAGGGAATAGAGACAAAGCAAGGCTTTATATAGCAGATACTTATAGTAGTTAATTAGTAGTTATTGTATATTCTATATATATAGAATATACAATATACAATACATATATATATATATTTTTTTTTCCATATTGTGCCTTTATGTGATTTTTTAGATGGATGCCCAGGTTCAGCTCCTGCCTACAGACATCTAAAAAGTCTCACTGTTTTCAGTTTCGATTTTCAGAGAGAAACAAATTTCAGTTATTTATCACAAAAAAAATTTGGTTATATTGTAAGAATGTGTGTGTCAGTGGTTATATTGTAAGGATTGTTTATTTACATTTTTTTGGTTAAGAAGCAGTTATGACACACTGTACACTAGTAATTGAAGATGAAATCTATATGACTGATGGGTTCAGTTCTTGAACAAAGTTTTTTTGTTTTTGGGTGCAGATTATCCGCTCCGTTAAGACTCTATCCTTGGGTGTGGCACGGTCATTTGAGTCAAACTCCTGATTTCCTGTGCAGCAATAGATAGAATCTGATCCGTGGTTTTGGGCGCTTCTGATTTGGGAAGTTTTTGTTGGGTACAAAGCAGCAGAAGCAGCAGCAGCTTTTCATTTATACGCCTCTCCCAGCACTGAAGCTTTCCAGCCTTGTTTTTCTGCCCTGTTTATGAATGAATAGAATGCGGCTCAGGTGCTTAGAGATTCTCTGAAGGAAACCTGATCAGGGAAATGAATTAACTGCAATCTGTTCACATACAAATACCCATTATGGGTTATTTGAGTATCCTCACACACACATTCGGTACTGAACAAATACAAGCTAAACTATAACTTCCAACATCAGCTCCTAAACAGAAAGCTGGTGTAAGGTCAATGAGGCTTATTTCTTTACTTATTTATATACATATATCTAAAAAAAAAATTCACTAAAGCTCTGTGAGCATGCTCAGACCAGATGTGTAAAGGGTGTCTTTCTTACAGCTAGCCGATATCCGATGCTATTGTCCTCCTTTAGTTTTTCCGTGAGCTGTATTATTTACTGCTTTTATGAGATTTTCTTGCCGGTCCCTCCTTCTCACCTCTCTCCCTCAGAAAATCTCTCACATCTGGGATAAAATGGCCTGTAATGATTTAGCAAGATTAGCCAAGCTAGCCAGCACAGCACAGCAGTAATGGACTGCAGCAGCTATTAGCGTAGCTAGCTAAGTGTCAAACAGCATCTACAGTAGGACAGTAGTTTGGCTTCAAGGCAAACCACAGGAATGTGTCATTTAATGAAAAATCTATTCTTACGTAGCTACACGCCAAACATATTAAGCTAAGATTAGTTAGCATAGGCTATCAATCATGTTGTGGTCAGATTGCTAAGACTCTTGCTTATGTTTTGTAATCATGTAAATTAAAACATGTGCTAACAAGCTAGATAATATTAGGCTGCTATGTACAGTATACTGTGTATACAGTAATTATACAGGTTTGCTGACAAGCTAGCTAGAGTTTGGTTAAATATTATGCTGTGTAAACCTTTAGGCAAGCTAAGTAACAGGCTGGTTAATATTTGACTAACTACTGCATCATGTAATTACAGCCAAGTGCTAACAAGCTAGCTAAGATTAGATGTCTGACTGTTGGAACTCAAATCTAATCCTTGGCTAATTAGAGTGCAGTGCTTCATCCTGTTTGCTCTGGTCTCTTCCAGGTTATAAAAAGTGGAGCTTGTGAACGACTGAGCCAAGAGGAACGCAAAAGGCAAGAGGTAATGTGCCTCTGTTCTTCCTTTTTATAGCTTTCTACCTTTGTTCTTCTCTCTCTTCATCCGTCCCCCTCTTTCTCTGAGTGCTTTGGAACATACCACTTTGAACAGCTGGTTTTTGTTGGCGAGCTCTTAAGACCAACCTGATACAAGAATGTATTGTGTGTGTGTGTCTGTGTGCACATGTGCATGTGTGTGTTTATATTGTGATGTGTGTATGCGTGTGTGCATGTGTATGTCTGTGGGTATGTCTACAGCATGTGTTTGTGTATAAGAGCGTATGTGTGTGTGTGCGTGTGTGTGTGTGTGTGTGTGTGTGTGTGTGTGTGTGCACTCATTGTTATCAGCACTGTTTATCCAGCGCCTACTTAGTAACCGCTGTGCATTAGAGATATGTGTATTAAACTCATAAATCATACTTGGTGTAAACATAAGGGCTGATAAATAAACTGTGTGTCCAGCTGAATAATAAGCACATCCTAATATAGCCCTATTGAGGATAGGATTGACCTCCACCCATCCAGGCACACTGAGGTCTGTAGCTTTGCCAAACACTGCATTATTAAATATTGCAGCATTCTCGCCAAGGGCATTATCTGTACTCGGCTTTTCTCTTCAGAGCTATCAGCATTTCTGAGAAACTTATACATTTTGGTATTTAATTATGTACACATATACATAACTGCTATTTAATTAATTACCTAACACTCCCAACTGATGTCCTCCAAGCACAGAACTTCACTGGAAGGGTGGAGTCGAACAAATCCAATGCCAAGACCTGACTCTGATCGGATTAAAACAGATTCAATGTGTCTGAGTCATACGGGAGAAACTTAGTAACGTGATAACCAGAAGCTCTGGAGTGTGTCAAGAGTGTTGCTGAGTTCTCTATTCTGATTGGTCAAACGGTGTTAAATAATTTTATTTAAATTAACAGCAGCAACTTTCACAGTAGGGGGCACGGTGGCTTAGTGGTTAGCACGTTCGCCTCACACCTCCAGGGTTGGGGGTTTGATTCCCGCCTCCACCTTGTGTGTGTGGAGTTTGCATGTTCTCCCCGTGCCTCGGGGGTTTCCCCCGGGTACTCCGGTTTCCTCCCCCGGTCCAAAGACATGCATGGTAGGTTGATTGGCATCTCTGGAAAATTGTCCGTAGTGTGTGATTGCGTGAGTGAATGAGAGTGTGTGTGTGCCCTGCGATGGGTTGGCATTCCGTCCAGGGTGTATCCTGCTTTGATGCCCGATGACGACTGAGATAGGCACAGGCTCCCCGTGACCCGAGGTAGTTCGGATAAGCGGTAGAAGATGAGTGAGTGAGTGAGAGAGAACTTTCACAGTCTTTTCCCATTGTAAAATAAGTCACAGTGTTATATTAATGCGCTCGTTCTACTACGTTACTGTTGCTATGGTAACAGTAATAGCATAACTATTTAAGTAGTGCTTTATTTAAAGTAAAGAGAAGTGTGTGATTGTAGTGTTTAGCAGTGTTTAGATCAGTTCTGTCCCACATAGTCAGGAGGGAGTCTCTGATGTCAGAGGGTAAAATATTATAGGGCTAACTTTGTGTATTCAGACACAGGAAAAACACGGAATCATCAGTGTTAAATCTGTTGTGCGTCTCTCAGGCGATATTCGAGGTGATCTCGTCCGAGCACAGCTACCTGCACAGCCTCATGATCCTCGTGCGGCTGTTCAAGGACTCGCCGGAGCTCAGGGACACCATGACCAAGACGGACCACCACCACCTTTTCTCCAACATCGTGGACGTGTGTGAGGCCAGTAAAAAGTAAGAACATCTTTACATTCTTTTACAGCAAAGAAAGAATTTTCTCATGGCCGGGTTTGTGAATTATGGCATCTACTCTACACGAAAAAGAATCATCATTAGGCATAATATTGCATAATAATAACAGTTTCGGGAAAAAAGGCAGTGAGCCATTTGGGAGTCGTATTTGAGAGTCGACTTGTAATGAATCAGGCAATGTTTTGAAAAACCGAGCGTGTGAGCATGAGTGCATGCTCTAGTGAAGATCTGACTTTTCAACTTGCATCATCCACAAGAGCAGTTAAAGAAATCCTGCTGGTTAACCGACACCACTCGATGCCAACTCTCTTGTGGTGAGCTTCAATCTAATCTGTGTGGTGCCAGCTGAATTCCTTGAGAGTGAGAGAGAGTGTGTTTGTGTGTGTGAGCAAGTGAGTGTGTATGTGTGAGAGAGAGATATTGAGTGTGTGTGTGTGTGTGTGTGTGTGTGTGTGTGTGTGTGTGTGTGTGTGTGTGTGTGAGCAGCTCTACAGTAGTGCAGCAGGATTAGATTAGATTAGTTCAAATCAGATCAGATTAGATTAGTTCTATTATTCAAAAAATAAGAATTTTTTTATTAAACCTTTTTTTAAATACAAATGAATTTATTATTTAACGACGGATTGTTCCATCATCTTGTCAGCGGCTTTAGATAAACTTCATGTCTGTATTTGCAGACCAACTGACTCACTCGCTGCAGTTCGAGATGAGGTTGTGTAAATATTATCTGTTTGAGCAACGCTGCCAGCTGAAGTTTGGGCTAATTTAGCGAGCGACTGTAACAATGTATGCCATGGATATCCCTGGCATATCATCAGGAACAATCATACAGGCTGTCACTAGGCTCACATCAGTGATTTAGCTGAAATGGGACGTGTCCTGACACGAGAGATGCTAGGACTTGAATAGAGTCAAAAAAAGTTGAAAAACACAGAAAAGGAAAAAAAAAGTGAATGAATATGACAACATGAATTTGATTTCTAATTATTATTAAATCATATTTTATAAGATGCTGCAATATTTTATGAGAATTTATTATGACAATGAGATTATATCGTCAGATATATGGGCTGTTCTCCGGTCAGTAATTAGAGGAGATATAAGTTCAGAGAACATCCTGTTTTGGGAGTGTGTCTGTTCTCTCTGTGACCTCAGAGTGAGATAACCGACGCTTACCCTTTAGCTTGTGTTTACTCTCTGCATCATTATACGTGATAATGTGTGTGCATGTGCAGTTTTTACAAATACCACAAACCAACATCCATCCAATCAGGACAAGGAGGCGGAGTCTCTCACCTTTCATTCATTTCCAAAAGCTTGTTTGAGATATGAGGACGTGGCTCGGAGCTAGCTTCAGCTAGCTTCTGCTACGGTTTTATTCCTTCATTTCCTGCATCACATGACATGGGATTGATCACTGTTTATGTTTCTAATATCTGGGTGCTGTAGCTTTTTTTACACAATTCACTTGGAAGATGTTTTTATATCCTAAACTTTCAATTCAGTTCAATTGAGAATATTTTTATCGCGCTTTTAACAGTACACACTGTCTCAAAGCAGTTTTACATAAGTATAGAAACATGGTAAAGTTTAAATTAAGTTAATATTTATCTCTAATATTTATCCCTAATAATCAAGCCTGAGGTGATTGTGGTGAGGAAAACCTCCCTGAGATGATATGAGGAAGAAACCTTGAGAGGAACCAGACTCAGAAGTGAACCTCATCCTCATTTAGTGACACTGGACAGGAAATAATGTCAATGTCAATAATGTCTTTTCTATATCAGTTTATAGTCCAGTAGAATTAAGCAACCAAGAGCTTCTGAGGAACTAACAGGTCAGAGTTATTACTGAGTTCATTACAGACTTAACACTAATTCCTTCCTGCTGACAGTGTTGTATAAAGTATTAGAAAGCAACACTTGAGTAAAAGTACAAGTATCGTACTAGAAAAAGACTTTGGTAGAAGTGAAAGTTACCTTTTAGAATATTACTCAAGTAAAAGTCTTAAAGTATCTGATATTTACTGTACTTAAGTATCAAAAGTCATTTTCTGATATTTAATGTACTTTGAAGTAAAAGTAAAAAGTAAAATTTCAGTGATTTTCAGTAGGCATAGGGGGCAGTTCTAGGGTCTCATCTTTAGGGGGTTTTAGCCCTCAGTGAGAATTTAAAACAAGAAGAGTTTTATATTATATATTATATGACTACATAGTAAGCCAAAAGTTATGGTATTATTTAAAATGGCAAAAGTGGACACCAAAATTTTATGCATGATGTAATGATGCCAGTCTCGAATCAAATCAGTACATGTATGTGTGCATTCTCTACAAACAGTGTGTCCAATGAATGCAGTTATTAATAAACAAATATTCACAAGACAAAGACCAAATCAATAAATGTTATTTTTATTTAGTATTGAATGGATTGTTTGCATTAATATTTTGTTTGTGCTATAAACTCTGGTAATAAGAATAGTGACGTTTCACTGCTTTTGGTTGCCGTCTTTGCGGCTTTCCGCCGATTAACGTTATAGATAAACGCTGCGCGTCCCTGTGCTTCTCCGTAGAGCGTGAGGAGCATAATGCAATCTAGGAGCCGTGATTTGCCAAACCTCCCTTATTGTAGTCGCACACATTTCTTCTTATTTTATTTTGTAGTAACGAATAACGAAGACACTTAGTGGAAATATAACGGAGAAAAGTATACATTTTATCTAGGAAATGTAGTGGAGTAAAAGTGAAAGTTGACATAAATTTAAATAGCGAAGTAAAGTACAGATACATGACATTTCTACTTAAGTACAGTAACGAAGTACTTGTACTCCGTTACATTACAACACTGCTTGCTGAAGTCTTCAAACCTGAAGATATGACCAGAAGAGATTGATTAGAGTTTGAGTTTGTTTTCTTAATATTGCTTGGGATTTGACCAAAAAGTGGTAGTGAAAATTGTAGTCATGACTTTCAGCTGAACTCTAATCCAACAACAAGGCCATAGACACACTGATGAAGTTCTGAGGAGAAGGACAGGATTGAGATTGTGTTTGAGACCCGGGAACTCTCTCTCTCTCTCTCTCTCTCTCTCTCTCTCTCTCTCTCTCTGTCTCTCTCTCTCTCTCTCTCTCTCTGTCTCTCTCTCTCTCTGTCTCTCTCTCTCTGTCTCTGTCTCTCTCTCTCTCTCTCTCTCTCTCTCTGTCTCTCTCTCTCTCTCTCTCTCTCTCTCTCTCTCTCTCTCTGTCTCTCTCTGTCTCTCTCTCTCTCTCTCTGTCTCTCTCTCTGTCTCTCTCTCTCTCTCTCTCTCTCTCTCTCTCTCTCTCTCTCTCTCTGTCTCTCTCTCTCTGTCTCTCTCTGAACACCATCTGCTTTTTCTATAACGAGTTTTACAGTAATCTTTCAGATGCGTTTGAGAAATGATGCATGAGACACATTTTCAGGGCATTTACATATAACTGAAAATCAGGACACTGAAAAGAAATGAGTGGGAGGATCAGTGGAGCTGTCACAATTCCGTGAAGAAAAAAATCAGCGACGGCTTTCAGTAAGAACACCCACAAAACTGGTTTTATAGTGTTCTTCTTTTCCCGTCTTTGCTGGCAGCGTTCAAGTTGTGTAAATCAGACTTGTTCCATTATGATTAATCCCTTGTTTTTGTCCTATTATTCTTCCTATGAAATACTTAGAATTATTATTCTGTCACATGTTCCGGATCATTGCATCAGTTTCCATGATCATCTAATTCTTGTATTTGAGCAACTTGCCTTTGAGACCCAAAACAATCCAAGCATCATTTTTTTTATTATTACAACAATATATTCAAGCTAAATATGGTATTTATCCCTAACAGCTATAACAATCTAATTACACACACAGTGCTCGTTTCATTTAAATATAAACCTCTGTGTTTAAATCATTATAATTAACATGCAATGTTCAACAGCGTATGTGATTTATTTTGCACATCCTGCACTCAACACTTTGCAGCTTTGGTTGCCTAATGGAAGAGGGACAGAGATACCAGGCGCCGATGTTGGACAAAAACACATTTTCAAAACACTCGACTTACAAATGTCTTTTAAACGAAAGTTCAGTGCATGTGTACGTCATTTGGTATGCAGGATTTGTTGTGCTGTTCTTTTACGTTACCTATAATGCCCTCTGCCTGCTCGTGGTATTACGTCTGGATTTTGATCTTGATTTATCTGTAGCTTAAAAAGAAAGGTGCAGCAGTGCTTTAGTCATTTAGACTGTCCAGATGCTTATCTTTTACCCGCATTGCATTCTGGGAGTTTGAGTCCACCGATTGTCTTTACAGTGTATTCTAAGAGACTAAGAGTTGCAGTCTTACTGTCATGTGTTCTGGGCTACACTTCAGGATTTATGGAGATCCTTCACTAACTTGTTTTTTCTTCATCTGCTCTATCAATGTTGTTTCAAACCTTGTTCCCCCATATGTTCCCCCGTTTATTTCAGTAATCATAGGGAATATTGTTCAGTTGGGACGCTGTTTCCCCGGAAATAAATTCATAACATAAACACAAGAAACACAGATCTGAGCCGATTGAAACAGCACACACACACACACACACACACACACACACACACACACATGGACATGTATAAGAGTGTGCGAGAGAGAGAGAGAGATATCTTGGACAAGAAAATGGGGTCAGACTTATTTAGGTCAAGTTTTACTGCATTTCTGTTTATTTTTAAAGCAAATAAAAGTATTTCTGCCAGCCAGCATTACAGCAGTAAAGTATACTGTAGTGGACAACCTTTACACACACACACACACGCACACACACACACACACACACACACAAAATATCTGTCTCAAAAATCTATATAAAGTCACACTTCATGTTCACTTCATTAATATATTTACAGGAAATTGTACCTACATTTATTAGCTAATTTGGCTTGTAGCTTTTTTTTTTGTTTTTTTTTTTGGGTGGTGTTTTTTTGTGCTATTAATAAAACAGTACAAAGAACCGATCTGATGCGACTCCTCCCTAATTAGCAGTACTTCCTGTTTTTTCACACATGGTAAAAATTCCTTTAACTCTTCCTGTATTCTATTGCATTAGCATTTATTTATTGCATAGCTAAAGCCACGCAAACGTTGTTTAACATGATGTATAGTATATTCTTAGCACTTGTCAGTGAAACAGCGTCATCTGACGTGGTTTGAGTTTCAGCAGGCAAAAGGAAATTGTTCTAGGATTCTTCCTAGCTTCTCTGTAGCATTGTTGGGCGACTTTGGTGGAAAAGTGGGCGGGGCTTTGTTATTCATATGTGATCGTGAGCGTCTGTGGATGCAGTTGAAGGGGCTCTTTATTGTTATGACTAGAAAGGTTATGAAATCTGAGAGTAATGTGGGTTACTGGATATATAGCCTTCACCACTGACATACTAAGTTAAGAAATCTTGTCTCATTGAGGAAAAGCATCATAAATATCACGCTGTTTTAAACGAAGATGAATTGATGAATCGCTTGTAGTGTTTTTCTGGAGAGTTGGAGAGATTGCAGTGTGAATTGCCTCGAGAGCAGCCTGACAGCAGCGTTTAAATCACTTATGAGCCTTACGTGAAAGCCGCCATGAGGAACGCAGATTATGAGTATGAGAGAGTCATTTCTCTGTGATTTACTGCCTTTAAATGAATACGTTTTTACTTTGACGTATGTGTCGGTTTAAACTGGCATGGAGGTGAAGCTTGGAGTGCTGAATAAAAGGTCGCAATTTATCTAGCATGCATCATGGGTTAAAAAAAACAAAAAAACTCAAATTTGATTGTGTAATCATGATGGGTTTATTGGGGAAAGTTTTAAAAATGAAAAAAAATGAAAAAGATCTAAATCTTTAGTTTATTTAAAAATAAATAAATAAGAATGTCTGAAATTCTGTAAGTTAAACAAATCTTTTTCTTTTGTTCCACGTTTTCATTCACTTCATATTTTCCGTTTAATACAGAATCAGATGATTTTTTTTTTACTTTTTGTACCACTGGATTTGTTTTTTTTCTTTTTATGCTATTTTATATTTGCCGTTTTTTATTTTTATTTTTTTTCAAAAAGGACTGTTTTTTATTGTGTTTTCCGGATGAACCTTTTGTACCCTTATTATTCCCAGTTCTCCAAGCAGCACACAAATGAAGTGTGTGTGTGTGTGTGTGTGTGTGTGTGTGTGTGTGTGTATGGGTGTGTGTGTGTGTGTGTTTTTATGTGTGTGTTGGACGTTCGCACAGCTCTTATTGTTTTTCTTCACTTACAGTAAAAGCATGGAGTTAAACTCTGGAGCGTGACTGTAACACTCTTTAACACTGATGTCATGGCTGAGTGATGCATATATCATGATGTAATTTTTGTAAAACGTGTTTTCGACCTGGGAAGGTGAACCCACGTGACTGCCATGTAGAAATGGGTGATATCACAGTATAATATAAGATCGCTATAACTGTAGTTTAATCTTATCTGTCATAAACTCAAAGCTTAAAAGGAAAGTATAAAGAGCTCGCTTGTGCTTGAGTTTAGGTAGCTAGTACAGTTAGCTTTCTTAGCTGATCTGCTAAAGAAGCTAGCATGAAGCCTAGCATGTAATTCACATCAAATCTAATATAAATATAAATAAACAGAATTAGAGTGTTTAAATTATATAGTGGGCCGTACATGAAACTTTTTAGCTTTATTTCTCAGTAGACGTCTCTTCAAGTCCTTAACAGACAAACTATAAACAAGGCAGTATGTACATGTAATTTGTATGTATGTATGTAGTATGTACATGTAACTATGTACATGTAATTTGCTCTTGAGTTTTTTTTCCAAATCAAACAATTTACAAGTTATAGTGAACTGTGACAGGCAGAAAGTACTGTAGAAGTTATTTCTAGACTGTATTCAAACAAACTGACAATGAAAAGCAAATAAGGTCAACATTTACCTCAGAACTGTTGAGAAAATGAATCAGAAAGCATCATGTATCGCTAATATAGCATGCTAAATAGACTAACCCACATAGCACAAGGACAGCTAGCCAGGGTGCTAGAGCTAATTATATGTTATTGTGTTGACAAATACTCTATTAGCTAAATAATATTTAAAATTAATGATTTGAGCCTTTAAGACATAAATACAAATGAGGTACGAAAACAAAAACAAGACTTAACCATCACTTAACTAACATTTCACTCAGATCTCTTGGTTAATTGATAAAAGTTACTACTAAGCAAACTTCTAGGCATTCGGCCATGTTGAAAAACGTTTTAATTGAAAAGTCACGAACTTATCAGGAAAGACAGGTGTTTGAGATATGACACTTGTGGAATTGAGAAGTTGTAAATTCTACAAGGCAGAAGGTTCATACGGAATCTTCTGGAATCTCGTAAATATGACAAACACAAGCCTTTTGGTGTGTAGTAGCAGCTGTGCAGGGACTTCTGTCACGATTGTGCATACTGATGTGACTTGTGAACAAATGGCTGAGTTTTATGATGTACACACAAACACACACACACACACACACACACACACACACCTATATGAAAAGACACAATATATATGTCATTCTTCATGGCTATGAGCTATTTTTAGAACAAAGAGCAAAGAGTGAGTTGTTAAAGTGTGTGTGTGTGTGTGTGTGTGTGTGTGTGTGTGTGTGTGTGTGTGTGTGTGTGTGTGTGTGTGAATTTGTGTGAATGTGTTTAATCCATTCAACACCGGTCTAGCAGCCTAACACCTCATGGATTCATATTCATCATGCAAAACACACACACCTATATGAAAAGACACAATATATATCTCATTCTTCATGGCTATGAGCTATTTTTAGAACAAAGAGTAAAGAGTAACTTCTTAAAGTGTGTGTGTGTGTGTGTGTGTGTGTGTGTGTGTGTGTGTGTGTGTGTGTGTGTGTGTGTGTGTGTGAATGTGTGTGAATGTGTTTAAACCATTCAACACTGGTCTAGCAGCCTGGCAGCACATGGATTCATATTCATCATGCAAATCACCCACACTCACACACACACACACACACACACATAAACACTTACATATACAATCATACCTTCATGTGTCATAAATAGAATACAGAATTCAGAATACACATTAAGATGTGTTTAAAATTGTGTATATCCATGTGAGTGCATGTGTGTGTTTTGCATGATGAATATGAATCCATCACCATCAACTCGTCACCTACACACAAACACATACAGTATCTGCATGCTCAGCATTGTTAATCATTTATCAGTCTGTTATTCTAAATACATGCGCGCACACACACACACACACACACACACACACACACACACACACACACACACACACACACACACACACTGTTCACTTTCTGAGCATGCTGAGTGAGCAATGATGTACGTGCCCGTGGTGAAATGTTCATCATTTACTTAACACAGCACTGAGTCTAAGGCTAATAAAGTATAACACTAACCAGCATCTCTCCCACAGGATTAGCCACACATCGTTCCATTCTAGATTAGCACTGATAAATAAACCAACAGTAGAAATATATATATGATCAAATCTGAATGGTGTTGATTAAGATTCTATAACAGAACCCACTGCAGGGTTCATATGAAAGTGCTTGTTCTAATGGGTATTTGTTTCTATAGTAACAACTATTCGAGTAACTTAAATGTGACTGTGATTTCAGTTATTAGAACACACACACACACACACACACACACACACACACACACATACACACACACGGTCCTACAGTAAACGTGTGTCATTTAGTTAAACCACAGAAGGTTAGAACACTTTTCAGGAAGGCTATGATGTCAGGACCCCAGCTGTGACATCCCATATTTCCTCCCAACTGACATCATGACCAGAAATAGATTTCAGGTTCACTTGCTGGAGTTCTGAAGTGTGTGTGTGTGTGTGTGTGTGTGTGTGTGAAGCTGATAGGAGGAAGTGTAGAACCCAAGGCCACACAGGATTCCTCCACAGATGCTTCCGCTCCATTTCGGAAAAGACGTGTGGAATTACTCAGTCATAAACTAGCACATCTGTGTGTCTATTCAGGAGAGGTGTGTGTGTGTGTGTGTGTGTGTGTGTGTGTGTGTGTGTGTGTGTGTGTGTGTGTGTGAACGAGAGAGTGTTTGTTCCGTGGGTCATTTCAGGATATTTGGGACTTCCTTTTCTGTGATGTGTCCATGGAGAGAGAGGTGTGAGGACAACTTCCTGTCTTTTGCGTGCGTGTGTGTGTGCATGTGTGTGTGTGTGTGTGTGTGTACACACTAATGCAAGTCTGTTCTAACAGTTACTAAAGCAGGGATTGCCCTCATCTGAGTCAGGAAAGTGGAATGTTAGGCATGTTGCATTTACCTCTTAAACTCTTCTCTCCTCTGTTACAGGTTTTTTAAGGAACTGGAGGACAGACACCAGAAGAACATTGTGATCGATGATATCAGCGATATTGTGATCAGGCACGCTCAGGCAAACTTCGAACCATACGTGACGTACTGCTCGAATGAAGTGTACCAGCAGAGAACATTCCAGAGACTAGCGTGAGTCTGGACACACACACACACATACATCCTGTATTTGCATCACATCCCTGGTGATCCTATAGATCCTATAGCTTCCTATATATAG
>NC_083468.1:24761663-24764163 GCF_030014155.1 Tachysurus vachellii
TCGCCGTGTGCCTTTCTCCCCCCACCTGCCTTGCCGTGTGTCTTGCTCCCCCCACCTGCCTCTCCGTGTGCCTTGGTCCCCCAACCTGCCTCACCGTGTGCCTTGCTCCCCCCATCTACCTCGCCGTGTGCCTTGCTCCCCCCACCTGCCTCGCCGTGTGCCTTGCTCTCCCCACCTGCCTCACCGTGTGCCTTGCTCCCACTCCCGGACCTGTTGGGACTGTCAGGATGGATTGGCACGTCGGGAGCCGCGCCTCGAGGGGGGGTACTGTCAGGAATCTGCCCGGACTTTGTCCATGTGCCTTTTGTTTATGTTCTGTGTTCACGTGTCTGCCCCGCCCTTGTCTTTTCCTCCCCGCCTCTGCACACCTGTCCCTCATGTCTGATTAATTATTTGTACTATTTAGTCGAGCCGCGTTGCCTTGAGCAGCACGGAATCCTCTGTTGTCTTTATGTCTGGTTTTGTCTTTGTCCTGTTTCGTGTTTCTTTTTTTTAGTTAATAAATCCTGTTTTTGTTTAGCTGTCCTGCATTTGGGTGCGTTTTTACCCCCGCATTCGTGACAATCTCCCTTGCAGCATGGCCAATAAATTGCATGTGGATTTGATTAAAAGTCTAAGGATACAATGAGAACTGAAAACTAAATAAATATGGAGAATTGTGTCTACAATCAAGTAACAGACTAGGTTCTAGGTTTACCGATCGATCTCCAGTGCTTCCCACATGCAGGACTGTGTGAGTGTATAAGTGTGGTTGTTCCCCACTGGCTCCCAGGATCAGGGTGCCATCAGTGAGCTCATCATCTGTCTCATTGTTTTGGTGGTTTATGGTTTTGTAGTGAGCCGAATGTTAAACGCCGTCTGCTCTGATGGCCTTCAGAACAGGGTGTTAATGGAGGAAGCCTTTGTAGTAGCCGCTCATTTCCTCCTCACTTTAACACTTCCCTTTCTGCACTCTGTGTGTGTGTGTGTGTGTGTGTGTGTGTGTGGGAGATGGAAAACCCATTGGTTTCGGAGACCAGGGTGACATGTCAGCTCCCTCGTGTGATGTAGTGATGTCACATGTTCTGTTTTGTTTTTAGAGTAGAGCTGGCACGTGTGACACATCTGAATTGAAGAGTTTATTGTTGTGCCATTTCTTGGAAGCAGCTTGATTTGTTCTCAACCCATTACCCACCCAGCCCCCCATCCAACCCCACAATTTATCTGTACACCTATTTTCAAGATCATCCATTCATCCATCCATATATCCACTAATCCATTCCTTTCCCTGATCCACTCACTCCCCTATACCCCCAGCCCTCCATCCCCTAACCATTCCTCCCACCATGTATCTATTAACTCCTCCATGCATCCACCCATCCCTTTATACATGTTTACTCTCTTTTATCATTTTGTTTAACAATTTTTTTCACCATGTTCCTAAATCTGAATCTCACTACAAGCGGTACTAGTGTATCTAGTGTGAGTATGCGTGTGTGAACACAGATGTCATCCAGCCGTTTTTAGCTGCAACTGCAACACTTTTGTTTACTGTGTTCTGTTTGGACACATGGGCAGATGTGGCAATGAAAGCCTGAGGTACGTTAACTCATCAGGGGACTTCCACGGTCCACACAGAGTCCTGTCCCGCCTGAAGCAGGACCAAAAGAGCATGTTCCACAAATAAGAAATGGACAATTCAGCAAGTCATTAGGCGGTAATTGGTGAATGGATGACTCAGCGCACACTCATGGTTGCTAATTGCTCTCACAGTCATTTCTGGCTTTGATGTGGTGCTAAATTGGACGAGAATAAAATCACAAAATGATGAGTGAGTGCGGATTTTACTCTCAGCGTGTTCGTCTGATTGGGCTGGAACCACACAGAGTCCGAGCATCCATCTCTGATTGGGCTGGCGTCTAGCTGTGTGTCGTGACCAGGCTGTGTGTGTGTGTACCACCGTACGGCTGATGACTCATCGGAGGTTGTCTCGGAGTTCAGCGCTACATTCATTTGGTTCGGTCTGCATGGTGGAATGACAAAAACAACTCTTGTGTTGAAGTGCAGGACTGTGAGCAAAACCAGATGAAAGCAATCAAAAGTTAGTGCTGGCAGCAGCATTATGTAGCGATTGACTCATATCCTGCGTGTCCCAGTGTGCCGAGACGGAGGACAGACGCTTATGTGTCTGTTTCTGGTTGCTTTGTTTTGCAGAGGATTTCTTGAGCAGCGTGCTGTTTATTTATTCCTGTCATTATTTGGAAATAGCTCATAGATCCACGCACCAGTTAAAGGATGTTGAGGAGAAAAGCAGCGTTAGGCTGGCTGGCGCTACCAAAGACACTGCAATTCATCAGCAAACACACATACAAGTGCTTGGGTTCAGCACAGCGTAAACCACAGAGGGCTAAAAGAAGGGTTTAGATCTTTTAGTGCGTTTCCACCAGACTGTGTGGTACGGTGAAGCTTAATCCATGAGCTCAGATTCGAGACTCAGCTTGCCAACAAACCCCGAACTAGG